>NW_010195769.1:0-463 GCF_000695765.1 Mesitornis unicolor
GCAGTGATTCCAATCAGTGGAACACACACACTCGCAAGGTGGCGTCAGGACAAAGGGAAGTCTGGAGAGAGCTGAGAGTGGGTGACTGCCCTGGATGACTGCAGCCCTCTGGATGCTGGTGGGGGACCAAATGCTATGGGAATCCATCCCACACTGCTGGTGTTTCCTACCATAGAAAACTACTGTGGATTAGGAATGGGAAGTAAATGTTGAGGACACTATACCAATTCCTTGTATCACTCCACATGTGACCTATTCCCCACTAATGACAACTGTTATTTAGATTAATCCAGCTCTGAACTGGAGTAACAGATATAAGACCAAACTGTTACTAACCATATTGACAAATCCTGCCTTGCTGGAACTCCCATAAGTTCCACGTGCATTCAGAACAGGCCAGCTACTTGTTTAGAAGTAACTGTTCATGAAATGGAACGAATATCTTATATAAATGCATTATAGA
>NW_010195770.1:0-7297 GCF_000695765.1 Mesitornis unicolor
TTTATGTTATGTAATACACAGTACTGTATAGCAGTGATAAGTTGTTTTTCAGTTTTCTTCTATCCAGATAGAAATGTGGCATCCGAGAGCTCCAGGATAAACCCACGTGTACACATGGACTCTGATGCACTCTCTACCATCTCCTCCATCCTGATAGACTACCAAGGTGAATGAAGACCTGCAACCTGGACCCCACAGATTGCTGAATAGAGACAGTCCTTAACTCGGTGAAGTGGACTTGACTGTGCCAGGAAATGGTATGGAACAAGGGGTGGAATGTTATGGTTTAAGGGTGACCAGCCTGAAAAGGAAGGACAGGTGGTGTCTGTAGGACCCTGGAGGGTCAGAGATCAGTACTGTTCCCTCCCCTTTCCGGCCACAGTCTATAAAAAAACAAGGTTGTCGCGGGCTTTTCCTGGCTTCCTGAACTGCTTCCTGTCGCATCTCGGGACAGTTGGGCCTAGCTCCACGTGCTCGGCAGCATCCACCACCATCCGCTCCCAGCACCACTGTGGTCCCTGGTGACGAGTCACAGCAGTCGCAGCAGCCACGAGGCACTGTTTGGACATTTCCACTTGGGACTACTGGGATCGGGTTTTGTATATACTTAAATATCCTTTGTCCCTTATTAGTTCCTTTTTTTCCTTTCCCCTGTTGTTTTCATTAAACTTGTTACAGTCTTAACTTCCAACCTTGTGCGAAGCATTTTTTTTTTATTATTCTCTCTCTATTCCCTTTTCTTAATCTTCCCCCTGGGAGGGGTAAGGGACAATAGAGAGAAAATCCTGATCTCTCTCTCTCTCTGACCCTTAAACAGAGACACTAGTCCTGGAGACAAAACAATCCCAAGTAGAGAGATCATAAACACCTTCTAGATCGCAACCCCATACAACCTAATGACAGTATTTATCTCCAAGGATGCAAAGACAGTCCTTGTCGTTTCACGTATGAAAATGTGCATTACGCAATTATAGAATAATTTACAGAATGCATAAGGAGTTATATTGAAATATTAGGAGTAGAATCTCATATTGAAAATATTTAAACATACCTATGTCTCTTTAAACAGAAAAAATTGCAGTGGAACATTACTGCTCTAAATTAAAGTAGAAAATATGTAATGGAGAATCTGAACATAAAACTGTTTTCCCGAAAAAGTCTTTAAAAGCCTTAGCATAACCTACTAACAACTATCTGCTCCATACAAGGATTACTGGACTGACTTTGAGCTGTAACTATTCCTACTAATACTGCAAAGCATTATATGTTAGTTCCTACCTCCACATTTCCACTGAAAGGGTCAGATTCCTAAAGTTTAGTAAACAAATCTAACCAATAAGAACCTGTATCTTGCCAAAACCAGAGAACTGACTCAAATGCTTTAAAATGAGTTTGTGTATGAGCAGTTTACTAGTTGGTAAACAGCCAATGGAGTTACTCCTACTTATCTGGCAGAGAGGTGGTGTAACAGTAATTCTAATTGGTGCAAACACACTACTTAGCGGTCTCAGGTTCTTACAAGCTAGGTAAGAGGCCAAAAACTCAAGGAGACAATGCATTTGGAATAAAAAATATCAGCCATTAATGCTTGCAGACTCAAGCCACACAAAAATAGCTGGAATTCCTGGTGACAATACATTTTTAGCTATGTAACAGGTTGCCACATTTGGACTCTAAGAAGGATGGAACAGAAACATAAAAAGAGTTTGTCTGTGCAAGAGTAATTTTTTATCATTTAGAAGACCTTTTAAAGCCCTAGTCATCACACCATATTCAGGAAGTGCTTCCTTTCATAACTCTCCAGCAACATTAGGGCAATACAAAGCCAGGAAACAACTTACAGCAGGATCAGGTATGCAACAGGAAAAAGGAACACCACACTTCTCACGACTTTTGCTTTCACTGCTGCAGTTGAAATATATGTTAAAGTCCCAGTCTTCTGGACCTTGGGCACCACAGCAATGGTTCTGCAACAGATAAACAAACATTTAGCATTTGGGGGTATTTTAGAGACAATTTATTCACTGAACAAATCCTCTGGAATGATATTTGTACATTTTCTCTAAGGCTGTGCAGAATCAATGGCAACATCAGAGTAAAAAATGACTAATCAATACTGTGGCTCTGTGAAATCAAAGCAATACATTTGGCATACTGCTCCTGGAAATAGGTGTCAGCATGACAAGCAAAACCATAAAAATTATCACTTCAGATGTAATCGCTAGATGCAATCAGCATACGTACAAAAATGGTGCAACAAAGTAAGGTTATATGAATGCTTTGTACCACATTATTTTCAAGTCAAACAAAACCAGAAAAAAAACACTATGAAAAACATTTCTTTAAATTTGTGACTCCATCCTTAAATCTTAATGAATGAAGAAGCTTTCTTCTTGTTTACTGTAAAAAGTGGATCCAAAGAATATACTTACTTTCTTTTAACAGAGAAGGCTTTCAAACCCAAATTAATTAAATGGTAAAGTCCCACTAGCTCAAAGGTCAACAGACTTAAGTATTTCACAGAAGTTTCTTGACCTAACCAGTGTAATGTAATTACCGTAATTGCAGGTTGGGGAAACTTCAGCATTTCAAGGAATGTTCAATTACTAGAACTAATGAAAGATACTTTCTTATTAAGTTTAGCTTTGCAGTTTACTAGCCTGGATATTTAAGGGTGCAAATCTTACCCTATAATTTGAATACCTGACACACTACACCATCACATGGATTTTCCTGATATCCCATGAAGTTCCATCCTCTTGGGATATCTTTAGCATCTCTCCTCTGCCCATTTTCTGTCTTCGCTAAATTTGTATTAACTGTCTGTGAGACTTCCAAAACTTGAAGTCAGTAAATGGATACAGAAGTTACCAAGTTTGACAGACATGGATGTGAACAGAGAAGAAAACTGTTTACACATAGTTTTCACAGGAAACGTGACTAAAAAGATGAACAGAATGGTCATAATAGGAAAAAACAAAACAAAACAAAACAAGAAAAAGTGATTTTACCATGAAGAAAGCAAGAGGTTCATTTTTGTCTTTATAGTCCCTCTTCCCTCACATATGTATGCCTTTGTGAAAAGCCATACAACCACTAAACATGTTAATCTACTATGAGGTCACTTACAGGCCTGAAAGTAATATAATTAGCCAGAGCAAGGAACTGCATACAAAAACCTCTCCAGGTCCCAAGGCACACGCTGAGAACAGCACAGGTCAGCCTAAGGAGTCCAGCTCTTCAGATGATAGGCTTCAGTGAAGCATTTGAACACAGCATTGCACCTTGTTCAACCCTTGCAGAAGTACACGTGCACTGCATACGTGCACTGCATACTTCCCCTAAGACTAAAGTACTTTCAGGTATGGATCAATGACAGACCAATTCAGAGATTTTTCTGGTCTTTCCTTTTTCAGGCTTATTAACTTGTTAATCTGGCTAGTGAAAAGTATTTAACTGGAGTTCAACTGTAAACCAGCTTAGAATATTAGCCTGGTTGGCTGCACTGAGCAAGAACAAAGCTGACAACGCTGAAATAGTTATGGGTGTTGTTCGTAACCAGAAGGAGCCCTACCTTAGAAAAAAGGTGCCCTTAGCACCAAAAGCTAAAGCAAAACAGCACTGAAATTCATTCTGGCAGCTGAGTCACAGTATGCTTCCACATTAATGCACACAAGACTGAAGGAACAGGATAGATAAGCTGCTAGTAATATACAGCTGACCAAACTGGTATCCACTCTAAAATGTACCTTGCCATCAAACTGAGCTACAAGCACAGATTTCTAAGCACGATCTTCTAGAAGATAGAATACAGACAAAACCAACCCTCTTCCATAAGGGAAAAAAATATAAAGGAGACAACCATTCCACCTCTTTGTGACGTACTCATGGATATACTCTGTTTCTCTCCATATACTTTTTTTTTTAACCACACAAATAAAAATCAGATGTCACCCTCACTGGTTGTTTCCAAGGCATGATTACAAAAGCAGCTGATTGAACAAAAGCAACCAGGCTCTTACTAGCATAAGCCTTGTCATCTGCTGGTGTACATCACTGTCTTCTGGTAACTGAACATTTAAAGGACCACAGGAACATAAACTTGTTTCAACTTTCCTTGATAACTGCCTGACTACAGACTAGCCTTTCCTAGTAAACAAAAACCCTCTTTTGCTTCAAGATGAGGTGCATCACAAGATAAAAGGCCTTGTGCTGCATCCCTGTACAAGACTGCAGCGTCTCCTAAAATAAAAGGGTAGAGCACCAGTTCCACGGCACAACTTCTTCAGGTTAAAGAGGTTTTTTGTTGCTTACTTCTCACTTAAACTGATGCAACACTGATCAGAACAGGGGAGCAAGTCAAGAAGGTCAAAAGGCAGATGGATGGTTGCAACAGCTTCCACATTTGCAGTTAGAACATCACATCTCCCTGACACTTTCAAGGGAGAAAGAGCACATCTGTAACATGGCACTATAAGGTACAGAGCATGATAAATCTGTAACACAAAAAGGAAAATCTCCAAATCTACATATTCTCCTAGAAGACAAGAAAAGTGACATGATAGTAACTTACAATTTTCTGTAGTGAATCAATGAGGTTCTGGAGATCAATATCATCTCGGTAGGATTTAATATTATTCTCAAAGAACTCCTTGACCCTGTCCCTCACCCAGTCCTGGAACAGGAAAGCTAGAACTGCCACTGCCAGCTCCAACAGGAATATAAATACAATTGCTCCACAAAACTGTAAAAAAAAAAAAAAGTCACAAGTTAGACACTATCCATTTATTTTGTATACATCTCTACTCCAACTCCACCAAAAACAGACACAGAAAACTAGGTTAAAATTCTCACTTAGTACAGATACTGTGAGAAGACAGCCTGTTAAAGGAGAATTCAATGTAAAGAAACCCCCAAGAGGTAGAGTTATCTTTTTGTTTTGATAACCTGAATTCAACAGTAAAATGAGTACTATACCACAGTCATTATGCATAGCAGTGAAAATACTAATAAATAAGAAACTGCAAAACACAAGGCTAAAGCAGTCTTGATGTTACTTCTTGGATTGTTTCCAATTTTGAAGAAGTCTCAGTATAAAAACAACCATCTAAGAGATTTCACATCAATCACTGCAGTCCCCAAGTTTTGCCTACCAAACATTTAGAAGAAATTTTTTAAGATTTTAAGGGATTTTGTTCTCCCTAAGCCACTACACCATCTTCTCTCAGAAATTTCCAACTGACTAAATATGTTCTGGAACATCATATTTTGTGATAATACACACATAATGTTAGATTCCTGTATACAAACAATAACAGTATCACTGTACAGCAGAATGAACATAAGAGGGGAGAAATGTTTTCCAGAAAGGAGAAAACATATTTAGGTTTGAACCTACACTACTTTTAAAATCATTACTCATCAGGGGAGTAAGTTTACCATAAACAGTGTAACAAATCAAATTCTATACATTAATTAGCTGAGTTTGCTAGTAGTTCTTCACCCATCATTCCCAGTTTTCATATGCATAATAATCCACTCTATAATGATGTTACTTACAAACTTCAAGAGGCAGATGTTTTCTCTCAGTGCTCCTACACAACCAGCAAATCCCAAAGTAAACATCACTATTCCCACCACTAAGACAAGCACCACTGGGTCCAGACCATGAAGACCAGTCACCTTTGTCAGATCAGACAATACACCCTGAAAGAGAAAAACAGGATAACAGAAAAAAGTGACCACTACAAGCATATTTTTCATTTAGCATTCTTTCTGGATGTCTATAATTTCCACATGATTCCAAATGAATTTGTTGCAAACCCTTGAGTTTGCCAACAGCGAACCACATGGAAAAGTCTTGTAAAATGGTTATTGACAACACCAATTTTCTTCCCCCTTGCAGAGGAAGCATTAATGCAAACTTACAGATATTAACTCTTTCAATAAGTAAACCCAGTGCAGTCAACTTCTCAAATTACATTCCCCTAGGTCTATTTGCCAAGCAAAATTCCACAAGATGGTGCCAAAAGTCCAATACTAGCACTGAATACTCATTTAGTTTCAAGGCAAAATAATGACTGCTTTACATTAACTTGAATTATATTATTATTATTATTAATTTGAATTTATATTAAATTGAATCAATCAGCAAAAGGGCATTCCAATTTCAAAGTCTTTAAAAAAATAAAAATAATTTTTCCAATCCTAATGTTTAGGTAGCAGAAAGGGAGAGACATTACAACTACAAAGCAGGTTATGGGTGATATTTTAAGGAGTGGAACAAAATTTTGTTTCAGTTTTCACAGGAAGCAGATTTTTCCTTTCAACATTTTAATTATACTCCTTCTAGCACTGAGTAGTCTTAGGAACGCTCCTCCAAAATCTTGCTAAAAATACAGAAGTATGTTCTAAATATTCCCCTTTTACCCCAGTTAAAATTCTTACACCAAAAGAAGTTACCTATTCCCTATAAGATATTTGCAATTTGCTTAATTTAGCAGCAGTATTTTCTTTATTGTTAACTATCTAGAGATATCACTTATCTTGATAAGAATCTTACCTAATAAGGCTATCTGCCTAGATCTTAGGACAGAATTTCTATGTCTATATAAATGTGAGGGCTAACAGAAGTCCTCATCATTTCTAGATTAGGTCTTAAAGAAGTTAGATGTATATACCAGATACCATTAAAAATCTAACAAATACATATAACACAAGCTTCTCATGTAACGTGTAAGAACCAGACGCAACACACAGAAGACAGAAGGGACAAACAGTTGAAACTCTTAAAGTTAATAGGAACAATTTGTAGGGACATCCAGGCAGCCCTGCAGTACTCTGAGTGTTTATCATTAACACACAGAACAGTCTAATAAGGAAATACTTTCCCTTTGAAACAGAGAATTAACAAAAAATCACCACAGTACAATATCCCACACTTAGATGTTTACTATCTTTTGTTACTTTCTTTATAAACTGTATTCTCAAGCTAACTACATTTTGTGTAAGAGAAAGACTTGTAAAGTTCACAGTTCATATAAGCAGCCTAATTCTGTCACGGATGCACATTCACCTTGCTACTCAGTTATTTGTGCTAGAGCTAAGTGCAAATAATATACATCCTAAGAGAATATCCTGGAAAAATCTATATCCATCTTTAAATATAAAGACTTATTTAACAAAAATGTCTTCAAAATACAGCATTAGAAGAAAATATCCACATGGAGAAACTTTATCAGCTGATGAAAAGACCCTGATTAACAGCACAATAGTGATACACAGGAGTTCACACTCT
>NW_010195770.1:7328-11498 GCF_000695765.1 Mesitornis unicolor
AATGTGTTCCATAACAGATTTTGTTAGAGTTGTTAATTTGGCAATAGCAGTACAATTTTTATCAAAACTGATTAAAGGGATGAAAATAAAAAAAAAATTGAATTGTAGAATTCAGAATTGACTTGCAACAGCTGGTAACCAACAGTTGAAACAGCCTACTAAAAATGGTCACAGTTTACAGATTTCTCAGCATTCAGAAAGTCTAGGGAAGCAATGACTTTTCTAGTCAGTGTCACCAGTGACACATTTCCATTCTTACTAATGGCAAGACCTCACAGCTAACTTTATCAAACTTTGTTTATTGGGTTAATTGAGAGTCCCACCTAAGCAAACCTTGGCTCAGACCACACAGCCGAGACAGACATGCCAAGATTAGGTAAGTTAGTTCAGTGTCTTTGTAAACCCAACACATTATGAAACCAAACACTGTGTGATCAGGACGTTGAAACTTTCACAGCTATTTCCAGCCACCTCCTTCCCACACCCAAACTCAAGCTTTTTTCATACAATCTCACTTGCTCAAGCAACATCTTTTGGAAGAAAACTTCCTCTGATCAAAGCATGTTATGAAGAAAAGTTGGCAGGAACTGGGCTCTATTATTCACCCTCATAAGTTTCTTCATGTTCACATTTGATGTTTAAAATATTGTCTTTCGAAAAGAATGTTGTGGGGATATTTTTGCTTAACAAAAGATATTAAGTGAAAAATACAGAAGGAAGGAAGTAAAGAAGAGAGCTGAAGGGACTATCTCATTTCACCTTACTCATCTCTCTAAGGATATTTCTGCCTGTGCCATCTGCAGGATGATAAAAACTCTTTGAGGCACAAGCTGCACCTAGATTTCCTACAGTTATTCTACAGCCCTCATCCTAGATGTGCGCAGAATGTTAAATGCCTCAAAAATAAAAAAATATAGAAGATTGAAGTATACAGAAATGAATTCTTATACCTGAAGTCTCTGTCCAGAAATCCAAGAATAAAACTCAGCTTTTAATTCTTCTTTTCAGTCACTTAAAACAGTGAATTAAGAGTTCAACTGTACATCTTTAGTATGTTTTCCACTTTTTAAAAATATTTGTAAGCATCATGTCACCATCTCAACTGAAGCATATTGGCAACAGAGGGCAAGCATGGATTGTTTAAAAAAAAACAAACAAAAAAACCAAACAAAACATCTCTAATACAGCCCATTAACAAGTGCCAAACCAGTAACTGTTCTGAGATACTCTAGTATGGAAAATGCAAAATACATCTGACAAAGACAAGGGTTGATTTCTTATAATGGAGTTACGTAAACTGGATGTTGATTGCTGCAGTATCGCATGGCCACTGATTATACCCCAACTTACACACACATACCTTTAGACAGTTTACATACCTCTGTGTACAAACACAAACATCAGAAGACTAAAGAATAAGTACACTAAATCATAGCATAAGCTAAGGTTGAAAAAGACCTGCCTGACACAATGAAGGCCAAAACTGGGCATGGTACTCCAGATACAACCTCAAGTATGATTGTTGGATGAAGCTCCTCCCTCAACCACTGGCCACACTGGTGGTAATACAGCCCAGTATGCTGTTAGCCTTGACATGAGGGCACATCTGATATTCAACTTTGATCAATAGGAGTCCAAGGCCTTTGCTTCAAAGCTGCTCTCTAGAAGCAGTCAACCCCAAGCCCATATTGATGCATGGGGTTATTCCATCTCAGGCACAGGATTCTGCATTTGCCTCCCCCTCTTTTTTTTTTTTAAGAAAAAAAAAAGAACAAAACCACAAAAAACCAACTTGTATAACATTCCTGTCAATGCATATCTCCATGCTCTTGAAGTGCCTTCAAATAAGTCTTGCTTTAAATGAGACTGACTTCTCTCTCTCCATCTGTTATCAGACATGAACTTGCTGGAATGAAGTGAAGTTGACTACCCTCTAAATTCCCAGATCTTCCTTTGAGTCCTTCTTGAAGCGATTTTACCAATAAAGAAAAGATTTCCCAATGAGAAGGCTCAGTGTTACTCACTTTGCTTCTATTAACAATTTAAGTTGTAAGATCATAAGCCAATTAGATACAGGAGTTAAAGAGACTGGAGTTGACTCAAACAGGTAAAGCAAATCAGGGTGAGTAACATTTCTAGATATAGTACTTTCAATATTTCTCACAAAACAGCATTATCATTTCAATATATAATCAGCTGAAAGAGACGTGCAGGATTTATATCCAGAAAAAAAACAACTGCTGAGGAATCAATCTGTAGTCCTAGTGGAAAGAGAAAAGACAAGAAAAGACAGAGAAGTTAAAGAGGACCAAATGTACTTCATGCTGCACTAAGAAACAGGATGTTCAAAACTCTTCCACCACCTGCTGTTTATCTTGCGGGTTTACCACTGCAGCACAGCTTCTGGAGTGTTTGTCTCTTACTTCTCATCTGTTGTTCACCAAGATGTTTCTCTTGTAAACAGACAGATCCATACAGCCACTATGGCTGAAGAGTGGTATTACTATGAAAGACTGCCCGCATAGCACAGAACAAGAGACACTAAAAACTGTACATATTTCATGAGCCATTCATAAGTTTAAAACCACAGGAAAAGCTTGAAGCATTTATTTGCAAGACAGGACAAAGCAGAAATAATTTAAGCAAAATTTAATAAATAAAGACAAAGATTCTATTTTTGCCTTTTAATAACTTCAGCGTACCATAAAGTCCATTTAGCAAATGGAGGTAACTGTGAGCTAGTCATTTCCAACCACATAGATCCTATGCTTCTTTACAGAAGACAATGCCTGAACATAACAGAATACAAATTCAAGGTAAGTTTAACAACCTCCCTAAAGGGACGCAAAGAAAATCCTTCTATAAATAACAGAATAGGAGTTAAATGCATTTGTGAGTGGAGATAGGCTGCTTGCTATATATCAATGATACCACTAATCTAGTTGTGAGAATATGTGTACACATGTAGGGAGCAGGGAGAAGTATAAATACCTCAGCATTAAGATTATCATAAAACTTTCACTTTGAAAGAGTGGAGGAATCCCAGAACCTCTCTGTATGTGAGTAGCTGCTGTGTATAAGCACTCTGATTAAGGAATTTACGATGGTAAATTAAAGCGTTCCTCCTCAGCAGCACAAGTGAACAGTGAGGGCACCTGCCCTCCACTGTTAATTAAGATGCAGAGCAGTAAACTCCCTACTAATTGTCACTTTTTCCCTACTGCTTGCAGTCACATTAAAGCCATGCTTTTACATTCATAACAAGTGGGTGAACCATTCATTTCCATACCTATACCACCTCTTCTCTTGTAACAGGAGAACTATGTAGGTACATGCCTGCACAGACTTCCTCTGATTGAGGAAGTTATTCAGCTGAAAGAAAACCTCACCAAAAACAAGAGTGTTATCCAGCTAGAGGTTCCCCAATTTTGTTCCTCTACATGGAGATACAATCAGTTAAGCAACTCTATGTGGAGTAAAGTAAAATACAATGGATAGCCCGAAGACTAGAAACCTTCAGAAAAACAGTCCCAGGATGCATTTTGGGTTTTGGGGTTTTTTTTAAATATTGAAAAAAGGAGGTACTTTACATTTCTCCCAAATGGCAGTTGTCTTGAATAAAGAAGTGGGTAGATAAGTACACTTTAGAAAACATGCTTTTTAAAAAGAACCAGTTAATAAAGACTATACATAAAACTTAAATTCTCCCCAGCATCCTGCTCTTACAAGTTTACAAAAAAGGTCTAAATATCAAGGGCCACAGCTTAACAACTGATCAGGGACAAGACTGAAACTCCAATTAAACTCAGTTCAGATCATCTGAGCAAGGTTCTGAGCTCAGATGCTCCACTTCACCTTTGGTGCTTCCTGAGGAAAGTAGTTTTACTGGGGCAGGAGAGGGCAGCCACCAAAGACCAGTCATTTCTACTCTTACCTTTTCACTCCATGCCCACAGACCAGCTGCAAGGAAGGCCACCCCAGCTAGCTAAAACAAAAAGAAAAAAGTGAATTAGAAACACTAATCAACACACTCTCAAACACTTCACTGGTAGCATTATTGCTCAAGTAAAACAAACACTGTGCTCCCAGGCAATAGTAACAGGACATTCCTCCTCATGAGTTAATTTCTTGCAAAAAGGATTTAGAGTGTTTTTATTCCACAGCATTCCT
>NW_010195770.1:11529-33632 GCF_000695765.1 Mesitornis unicolor
ACTTTTTAAAACCATTTCAATTTGGATATTCATGATTACTCAAGAAGCACACAGTACTAAATTAACAATTCCACACAGTAATGTGAGAGAGTTATCCTTGTCCCAGTGACTTGCACTAAACCTTCTGCCTACACATTAATGAAGATTTCAGAATATTTAATGCATTTTGAGGTTATTCCCTATTTAGTCATTTTATAGTATCACCCCTAGACAGTAGCCATGCTTGACTCTTCATAACTTTCAGTGTCAAGGCTCATTATTATCAGCCTTTTCTCTAATTACAGTTGTCTTCTGAATTCTTACCTTAAGTCATTTTGAATTAAGCTGAAGCAATGGTTCAACCACTTATATTCAATAAGCAGCAAATCTGACAGCATACAATCCCTACACCAATTCATGTGTTTGTATAATAAATATTTCTGAGTTCTATTCATTCAAATGAAGCAAGATATCCTTGTTCTAGTTTTTATTCCCTTTCTCCATTCTCTTTAGTACCCAATTTCAATAATCAAACTAAAATTACCTCTCTGCAAACTGAGGGCACCTCCCCCTCATTACTTAAATGGCATTCTACTGTCCTATGACCATGTAACCTTAAAAGACATCAAAGTGCTGGATCATGTCCAGAGAAGGGCAACAAAGGGTCTAGAGAACAAGTCCAATGAGAAGCAGCTGAGGGAAGTAGGCTTGTTTAGTCTGGAGAAAAGGAGGCTCAGGAAGCCCTTACTGATATGACTACCTGAAAGGAGGTTGTAGTAAGGTGAATGTCGGTATCCTCTCCCAAACAACAAGTAATAGGACAAAAGTAAATGGCCTTAAGGTGCGCCAGGGGAAGTTTAGATTGGATATTAGAAAATATTTCTTCACTGAAAAGATTACCAAGCATTGGACCAAGCTGCCCAGGGAAGTGGTGGAGTCACAAACCCTGGAGGTAAGGGCTGCCTTTAAAAGACATGAAGAAGCGGTGCTTGGGGATATGGTTTAGGGGCAGACTTGGCAGGGCTAGGTTAAAGGTTGAACTTGATGATCTTAAAGGTCTTTTCCAACATAAATTATTTTATCACTCTATATAAAGGACTGAGGTTGCTCCCTCTGCAAGCACATGGGCAAGTAAACCACAACAACTGAAAAAAGCTCACCTTGAAAAGAGGGCCCTTTCCTCTAGGACATGCAGCACCTCCCCTGAACTGAATAGGCATTACAGGCAATTCCTCACAGCACAGGCAAGAAGCATAAAAGGGACACTTTTACAATAACACAAGAAAATATATGTGTAGCCTTTAAGTACTGCTGGGTTCACTGCCTGCTGACCCTAAACTGCACTCGGGGCAAATGAAGTTGTTCTGGATTTACTATTCTGGGAGGAGTAGAGGAAAGGAAAGCCAATAAGGGCTGTATGTGCTATATATGTTCTTCTGTAAAAATTACTCAAAAGATGTTAGAAACTTCTGCCTAGGCATGAAATATGTTGTATTTTAGGGCTTGAGCACACAGATTAACTAACCAAATCCACTACTACACAGAGTAGATACATGGAGTTACAACTGGGCTAAGCAGTGCTAAATAAGTTAAATTTCCAGATGTTGCTTAATAAGAAACAGCACAATGACTACTTATCTCAGACTCTGAATAAGCTAAGTACATTTACAGTGATGGTTTGAATGCAAGCACAACATTAAAATACTATTAAGAACCACAGGCATATAAACATAATATTAACCCAGATTACCCCTAAATCTCAACCCAGTGATTTTCAGATGAAGAGGTAAAATAGAAAAGAAAAAGAGTCAATAATCAAACTTGTATACTCTTAAGTTACACAGTACATGCAACTGTTGCTTCCTTTGCTCTTTCTCAAATGCTCCAGGATGCTGGGAGCCACATGAAGACAGTTGGTATCACTTGTAGTAATCAGGGTAAATTACAAAGCAGACACAGCTGGATCTTTGGGAACTTTTTCTAAAGAAATTATGGGGGAGAAGGAGAATTGGGAAGACACACATCTTCCACACTTCGTATACAAACTAATGTTAGTGTAACACTAATACTGCACTACTGAAAATGCAAATAGGGTTCCCTCTTCAGACTGGCTGCCTTTCATTGTAATTACCATCTTAATTAAATTGTAATAGATTCTTAAGTAGATTTTTCACTAGCATGCTTCATTTTCACCTCTGTGCATGAACACTGCTCTCATGATTTTATAGTGTTCAGTTTTACAAAACTGCACTAATTTTGCAGTTATTTCCATGAGCACCTATGAAAACTATCTACAAGTAAAACAGTTTCAGTAGAAAAATAAACTTAAGTCTCATAGAATCAACATGGATACATTTAAAACTTAATTCAGCTAAAACACAAGTGATTTATAATTCTCACTAGGATCCAAAACACATACATTAGGTTTCTTTTGCTAAGGAGTGAAGTATGATGTACTTGCAGAAGAAACAAAGCCATCAGCCACTACATTTACAGTCAGAACTACCAAGACAACCAAATTGCAAGGAAGTAAAAAGGTAGTTATTTAACCAAATGTGATTTCTTTGCTTTAAATACTTTAAAGTATCTTGCATGTGGTATCTCATTGAAAAATACTGTAAAACACACCATGGTGATAAAACCACCTCAGAAGTCAGCACGAATGAGCATACCCAATACAGAGTTCTACAGAGAATTAGCACCAGGAAAATACCCTCTCTATCACCCTTGCACAGAGGCATTCAAGTGACTGCGATGAGGCAGACCTGGGAACTGATCCAGTCTGAACTGAAATAAAAGTTTTAGCCACCATCAGCTTATTGAACCAACTGGCCACATGAATGCAAGAACAGGCAGCTGAGAAGTAGCAATGCCAACCCAGGGTTGGGATTGGGTGTTCCCAGGGTGAGAGTGAGTAAATCAGCATTTCAAGTGAGGCATTTTGAAATTTGACTTTCACCAGAATCTGGATGATGTGTACGCAAGAACAAACCAGATTACTCACCTCACTTATATGTCATAGAGTCATTTAAGCCATATACTGCATGAAAGGTATGGAAACATACACAAAGCAGCTCAGCTGTACTGCTTTGAACAGGAAACTAAAACTAGTAACCAGCACTTGGTCATTTCCTGCTTTAGAACTGAAAAAATCCACATTAACATACGGCATTGAGCTGTAAGCTCTGCTCAGGAGTCATACAATAACTAACATCAACTCACAGACACTGTACCCAAGACCACTTGGCTTAAGCGTCATCTGTTCGCAACCACACTTTGGATTCCTTTGACTATATATTAGAATCACCCTACTAACTGAGAAAACAGGTCTAATTTGTTTCTCAAATCCAGGTTGCAGCTACACATAGTTCCTGCAAGACTACCCTTGCATAATAACTGATTTTGAGTTAGCCTACCTCAAGGTCTGATTAGTAGCAATGGGAATGCATTCCTGTTCCACTTTTTCTAAGCACAAGAAGCTGTTCTTTTATGGAGAACACTTTTTCCACCCCCTGGACAATTCTATTTACACTGTAGCTCCAACCACGCTGGAGCAATCGGCAGCCTGCAGCCCTTCCTTCCTACCCTTGTCTCTTCCCAGACTTTTCCTCTCAGGGTCAGGAAACCACCTGGTGGTGGATTCTTTCCTCTTCCTGGCACAGCCCTGATGTTTTCGATGTTCTTGAAAAACAACACACACTGCAAAAGCCAAGAAAATCTTATGTTAGCTTTGGTCTTGTCGTACTTTTAAAAAATGAGCTCCAAATTACTTTCCAGAACTTAAGAGAATTTTTGCCCTTTATCATCACGTTCAGGGCAAAAATGCCACATCTCCTATAGCATGAATGAAAAGTGGGTTTTTTCCTCCAAAAATCCTTAGGAGCCACACACAAAGCTACAGAGCATTAGAAGATAAATCAAGATGACAGCAGCTAAAAGCTATTTTGCTCTCTCCTCTCAATTCATCTGAGAGACAGTGAGTTTACATGCAACCTAAAAGGCTTTGGCTGAGCACACATGCAATCCTTCACTTCACTGAAATTGCCATGTCCTGACTGAGGTGCAATTCTTGGACAAACCTCCCCAGAAAAATCATTTAACTGGAGATAGAGAAGGAAGCACCAGAAACAAGTAACTGAGGCACCTCCTTTTATTCCCTGGGCCTTCACAAATGCAGAATGAAAGGCACAGAGCAGTGCTGCACCCCAAGACAGGGCACCTCTATGCTTCCCCCAGGGTGATTTATGCACTCCCTACCTCCTCCCTCAACTGGGGCTTTTCACAGAACTCAGTTGCAAGATGACCCAGAAAGAAATGTGCCAGAACCAAGCTCTCCACCTTGTACTACTGCAGTCGTTCACTTTCATTACAACAAATGAAGCTATGTGGGGGAAGAAGGGTAAAAGAAAAAAAAAAAATAAAAAAGGCTTCAAAACCCAAAAGGAGGTCCAGCCTTGCTGCAATAGGGTAATTTCACTTAAACTCCTGAACACTTCCTGCAGGGCTATCTTAATTGTAGCAGTACTGCCTCATCACTAGTCATTAAAACAAGTGTACTTGGAGAATTTTAGTTTTATTAGCATGCTTAAAAAGTGAGATGAAAATAAAGTAATCCCAGAGTAAAATTATGGCTAGAAGGACAGAGTCTTCCTATGACCTCCATTCCCTTTCTTAAGGGAAAGCCAACCACAGAGAAGTGATTTTGCAAGCCAATACACAACTCAAAACCAGCAGAACTGAACCTTCTATTGCCTAGCTGCCCATCTGAAAAAAACTTCCAAAGAATGAAGATTTACAGATTTCTAAAGACTGATTAAGGTGTGAGTTTGCCATTATTAAAAGTCATATTTGTCCTCTTTGAATTCAACCAAATTTATGCAAACTGTACTTGAAACATGTCACAAACTAAGAAAAAGTAACCACCCACTAAAGAGCTTATGTATTCTGTAAACTACTCACTAAGTCGCCATATGCTTTAACTCTAAAGTTTATACATTCACTGATACTATCTTTAGAGCTACACAGGGAATTCAGTCAACATACATCTTTACTAAGCATGACAGAAGAACAAATGCAACCTTTTATTTACACACAAATTACCTGGCTTGTGAATAAATTGTGCCATGCAGTTGAGATACAGGTGAGCTATCATCATACCTCCAGTAACAGCTTAAATGGGCAAAAGGCTGTCTGCATGCTTGTCTAAATACTATCCCTCATATCCATTATATAGTAGCCACTAATACAGAGACAAACACTTACTAATAAGGCTCCCACAAGCATTTCTCCCGCAAGCCTAGAAAAGTTAATCAAGACTAATGTTTCCTCCTACCTTTTTCAAGTGATGGTTATATTTCCTTTCCAATTTTGTAGTCTTTCAGTTCTTTTAAGGCACATAGGAAACTTACTTTGTTCTACACACTGTGGATTTGTCCAATTAAAGAAATTGTTAGATTAGTCATCCCAGCCAGCTGGATGCCATTGGCTGCTGAATCACTGTGTCAGCTAAATGATTCATGCATTGCCAATAGGAGCATCTACCCTTCTCATTCAACATTTACATAGCCTGTTCTACAACTAAAGGTGCCAAACTTATCAAAAGAGCTGTAGTTACACATAATTTACTAGCTCAGCCTGATGATAACTGATCAGCAGAAGCTTCAGACCATTCATTGAGCAAGCTACCAAGGCTGCTAGTACCTGTTCAGAAAACCAATTCCTCCAGCCAACGGACCAGCTGAAACACACAAGCTGTATTTCAAGCTCTCCTCAATTTTTCTGCATCTATTCTTTAAAAATGATTCGTTAAGGAAAAGAAAAATCCTTGAATCTTCATTGGTAATCTCAAGAGAGTACAGTAAAAAAAAAATTGAAAAAGGGAAATGTATAAAAAGGGAATGAAAAAGAAAACAAAGAGAAAATGAATGCCTGTGAAAAAGCAGAGGCAAACTCTTGATAGTCTTCCCAGTAAAGACATAAAATTTCAGTTTTTCAAGGGCTGTTTACCCATCAAAACCAGTAACAGATCCCACTTCATAAAACACTCACTAGAAATAAAGCAGAGATCTAAAACAATTCTAACATATTAATGAACAAAGAAGCCTGTCAATACAGATGTGGGTAACAATTCTGTGTATCTTAAATTTTAGGTAGTATAAAGTTGACATTGTTTAAAGAATCACAGTAAATAAATAGAATTAATATAGACTTCTCTAGCATGTCTACTGATCTCAGACAAGTCAAGATTAGCAGAATCAATAATACTCTTAAACAAGTTCCTTCAACCATATACTGTACTTTCATTCTTACTATCTGATCCTGTTGGCTTTGAAAAAAAATCTAAACATCTTTAGAAAAGGCTATCCATACTAAGAAATAATTCAGCTCTGAATCAGTACATTAATTGAAGCTGCTAGCACTATGCAAGTCACCATATCTGTACCTTTCCATGACTACCACTCATGCCTTTCCATGACTGCAGTTTCCATGACTTCAGGTGCAAACTCCTAACATTAAAACTGCAGGTTCTGAAGAGAATTATGAAGTTTATCTGAACTGCATCCTTACCTACTTCTCTCCCTCACAGACAGGTTAACTATTTCTAATGCAGTGCCACGTACTAATCATTGAATAGCTTTTTCCAAGGCAGGTAGGTGCTTCAACTATCTTGACCACGTACACTACACATCTTTCTTTGGCACCATTTTCACATTCACAATTCTCAACAAACATTACAGGCAGGCTAGTCCCTAGCTAAGTATTTCAAGACAGTATCAGACAATTTTGCTGCCCACAGAGCATGACACTTAAGATTCTGACTATGCTGTAATCCCAACTGTTGACACATCTCTGGGGCAGTTCCTTTCTTCTCTTCTGCTTAGTGTATTTACAGCTACACCACCCCAACAGAGAGATCAAAGATGATCTGAAAGGAGATACTAGAAGATAAGCTGCTTCTCTGTTAAAGAAAGTAATATACCATTTAAATGCACTTAAGAAAGGTAGCTTTAACCTTTGCACAAACACGCCTTCATCATTCAAAAGACAGAGGCCTTGTCAGCAACCGGTAGTGATTATACTATCTTCTTTTAATAAGTCCTTTAAGCAGATCTTTCAATTCTCCATTAAAAGTACCCCAAACAAACCAACCAGAAAACCAGTTTTATCTGCTTTACATCTTTATCTTTACTCAGAAGGTATGATAGGAGGAAAGGACAAGAAAGGTAAAGATTGTGAGGTATCGTTATCCATAACATTCTCAATAGTAATTACTTTCTCACATGGGATAGACTTCTTCAATTCCAAAACACCCAGGACACCACACATTTCAGCCTGTCCTCTTGAAGAAATATGCAGGAACTTAAAAAAACTGAGGTATCACAGAATATTAGGAGTTGGAAGGGACCTCGAAAGATCATGTAGTCCAAACCCCCCTGCCAGAGCAGGATCACCTAGACCAGGTCACACAGGAACGCATCCAGGCAGGTCTTGAATGTCTCCAGAGAAGGAAACTCAACAACCTCTCTGGGCAGCCTGTAAGCTATTTCAGTCTCTTCATTTTGTACTCACCCAGAAGACAATGTTGTAGCTGAAGAGCAGGTATTTGTACCAACAGCTGACTTCTGCATTAGAATATCGGTAATAGTGCATCTTCTGTAGCACAGTGTCTGCACAGAAGATAAAGAGAAGAATTAGGCAGTGAAACATTTTAAGAATAAAGGATTTTTTTCCAGATCTTTCTTGTTTTTTTGAGCTAGGGCTACAGTAACCTGTACCGTATACCATTCAGAGGTACATTCAAAGTCAGCTCAGAAACTTCTGGTGACCCTAAATTCCCTCTAAGTATTTGTTGCTTAATAATCCCATCCTCTTTAAGCACTCTAATGTGGTAACAGGGAGGGACACCCAAAAAGGAAACTAGCTATAGTTAGCCTAGGAAGATCTGCATCAGCAAGTTGATGTTCATCCGCTTTCTCACTCCTTCAAAATCATTTCACTTAAGACAGCTGCTTGGTCTTACACAAAAGTCTAAACACATATCTTGTAGACTGCACATCCAACAACACAGCTAGCAAAATGTCAGAAATGGTAACCCAGAAAACCTCAGTGTCTACAGATTGTCAAACACAACAGGCAGTTGCAGTCTGTCTTTTCCATACTTTAATGTTTCTTTACCAAACCAGAACCCCATAAGAAGTTTAATTCTCAAGAACAAAAGCCCTACCACTAAACAGTTGATCTGTTCTGCAGAGTTCTGTTTTCTTGCTTCCTTACACACACTAGAGATAAGGTTTAACTGCAACTGTTGATCAAATATTTCAGAGAACTACAGTTTTTCAGCATGTCATAACTAAACCACCTCTGCAGAAATGCCACGCATAGGAAAAAAAAAAAAAAGAAGACAAGCTGTTAAATTGAGAGCTGGAAAGGGAAAAACAAAGCACTTGCACAGCCCTCACATTCTAAAGAGCAGATCGCATGAGTGCTGCCTATGACAGACAAGAAGCAGTTCCACATTTCAACCCTCCATTCACTTGTAGTAAATGTTTTCCTCCCATAAGACATCAGTGAAAGGCTTGCAACAGGGAAGCAAGCATAGAAAATTTTCAAACACCTCATAACTGAAGAAAAGACTTAAAGGACTATGCTGACCTGGACATTCACAGTCAGCATGGAAAAACCAAGCCTACCTAACAAAGTCTGAAACCAAGCACCATGGAACAAAGAACTGAAGATCTCCACCACATCCACAGTGATGAAAAGGGAAACTAGGGCTTTTTAGAAGGCAGTCTGCACCTGGGTGTAAAAAACAATCCTCCTGAAAGAAGGAACAGAATCAGATACATGTCAGCATTGAGAATCCTACTCCTTACAATAAACAGCTTGTTTTAGCTTTTAAGCAAAATGCCAATTATTTTCCAGGAAAACGATGAAGTACTACCATCAGTGCCTTATTTGAGGCGCTTATTTTTTGAAATTTCAACGCAAATATTTCAAACCTTGCCTTAAATGTTACTACCCTAAAGCTAAACACACACACACACAAGAAAAAAAAAAAAAACAAAACAGTCCAAGGACACAAAACAGACATCTTCAGCCCAAAGACAGAGATCCCAAACAGACTTTGATTTTCCTTCCAGAGGTCTCTCCATGCCAGGCTTGGCTTCCACCTGGAAGCAGATGGAGAACAAGTCCGTCCTTGGTTCAGTCATATCAGCCCCCATCCCTCTTCAACCTCAGCCAGGAAGTTTCTTTGCTGCTCAACCAAACAGAAATGTTTTTTGGAAACAGACAGACCATGTAGAAAATATAAGGAGGATACATTTTAGTAGAATACTCCATAGCTTTAAGTAGTTATGGAAAAAAATAACTGGAAGATCATGTAACCTGGCATATCGAAGTTAGACTGCAAGACCTGTGGACACAGAATAATTTCTGCTTTTTTCAAGCTCAGATAGCCTGTATGAGCATAAGAGTAATTTTCAGATCCTGCTGTAAGTTGGTAGGTATTACACAAGTTATACTGATCCACTTGACATGAAGTAGATTAATTTATGTATAATAAAGCCAGACATCACCTAAGTACTCTTCATATCTATGATACCTAAGCAGGTTGCTTAAGACACATTACCCACAGGTGACTCCAGTGCATCTGGACTGACAAGCAGCAACAGAAAACTCATCAAAAGAAGGACTTACTCCTCCCGATTCCATACAACACGGTGTAAAAATCACGTATGAGACAAAGTAAAACTGAATTAAGTCAAAACTAAACCACTTTTTCCTCAATAGCCCCAGTAAAAGAACAGAACGCAAACTACTTGGCTGGTTTCAGAAAAATTACAGAGTCTGAAGGAAGATTAAAGGATATACTGCACATTCTTACAGAAACAATACCTGCAAAATTTGTCAGGCTAGAAAGTGTGAACATTCACCATTAACACCCGAGGTTGGTATTTCCACAGTTCAGACATTGATTTCCATGCAGTTTTAATCAAATACTGAAACCAAGGGGTTTTGCCTTCTAGAACCTTAGTTCATAATTAGTTCTAATGATTACAGTTAATTTATAGCAAAAACACACTTAACCTTTGTTAAAACAAAGAAAATAGTACTTTATGGCAGTACAGGCAGTGACTGGAAAGGACTTTCCTAGATGCAAGCCAGTCATACATGTAAGCTGCATTTTGCAAGAAACATTCCTAGAAAGCAGACAGTTCTGTTTCCTTATGGCCTGGTTCAGCTTTACTTACTGACCTTTTCAACCCATCCAGCCTCACAGACAACATTTAGGAATCCTACTATTATGACACATAGTAAAGAAGACTTGTTTAAACGTTACTCTCCTGACATGCTTTTCTAAGTTTGCAGCTGAGAAAATATAAAAGGAGGAATGAACATCTGTTTTTCCCAGCTTCATTCCAGTCTCTAGCTCCAAACAGTAATTTATATTTCGACAATCAGTAGTCATACACTTGTCCAAGGCACACCAAGGCCTTCATCACTGTTCTGCATCCCTCCCCATGAAAATCACGCTTCTAGAAAGAAGACAGGAGCAGTAACTGAAAAATGCCCATACTACTAATTAGAAACATGGCTTTTCTCCTGCTAGCACTGCAGAAGAGGAAGCAGCAGGTGGCATTTAGCTAGCACATCATTAAATTTCATAAAAACAGGGATTTACTAGACAAAGAGGCTTAAAATATAATCTGAGGCAGAAAGGCAAGCATACCATTTCAGGACCTAAAATACAAACATAATCTGGAGTCTTACTGGCACTCCCTGGCATTAGGGCTTACTTCCAACTGTTGAAGATCCAACTTCAGTGCAACTATTCACAGGAATAAGAGCATGAGAAGTACCCTTACAGATAAGCACCACTCCCCACCTACCTTATCGTTTTGACCATGAGCTTGTAAAACGTTTCTCCCCACTTCCCCATGCAACTGGCAAGATGCCCCAGTCAACACCAATCATGGTATTTTCACAGAATGAGAAAGCAAAATGCCTTTTTTTTTATTACACCATTTTTATTTCTTTAGTGGTCTGAAGTGACAGGGGGGCTAGTACTACCAGTACTGGTTTGTTGTTGGAAGAAGCTGTCCTATAAAGGCACACGGGTCACAGACAGATGTTACCTTCTGAAGTATCTGGCTAGATTAAAAGCAATTTGACTTGCTGTCTTTGCTTATCCTCATCAGGAGTTCTTTGGTACTTCCTGACTGACCACCAAACACCGTATGGAACGGTATAATCACTACTGGTGTGGGAGTGACACACTGACATAGTAGATCTTAAGTGTAGGTGTGTCTGACTTTCTCCTAACCCTACAACTAAACAGACCAAGCAATCCACTCAAGGCCACACAGCCACCTTCCCCATATTTACACTAAAGCAGTCATATTTCCAAAAGTAGGAGGCATCTGTTACCTGTCTAGAAATTTGCTAGATCAGTATTTCATTTAATTTACATCACAGGCTGCATAACTACGGTTAGGCAATACAACAAAACACTTGAAAGATTAAAGTAGTATGTGGGCAGCATAGATTAACTTTCTCTACTGTGTTTCAGACAAAGCAAGTCACATTTTGTCAGCTGACAGTTATCACCCACTCATGACAACAGGAATTTCTAAAAGTTAAATATGGATCACTGCTGCTTTGGTAGAGTATATAATTTTGTCTTGGTGCTTGCAGCCTTAGTGAGGGGAGAAAAATGTAGCCATTCAGCAAGAGGCTAATGCCATTTCCAAAGCATTTCCACACTCACAGATTCCACTTTTATCTTCAAAATGTTAAGCGATATTCATAGCCTATACATTTTGACTCACATAAACCAGAAGCTCTGATATATTAAATAACCTAATTTAGATATGCAGGGAAATCCTCACAGATACGATGTTAAATCTAGAATGAAAACAACTGGAACACTAATGCACATCGCTAGATCTAGGTCCACAAAACAAAACAAAACATTATTTTGTAGGCTGTTGGCTGCTCCTCCCATCATTCATCAATACAAGCTCCCATCATTCATCAATACAAAGCATCAAGTCTATAGGAAGCTGGTGAAGCAAATCAGCAAAGTCAAAGAAGAATATACTGAGGAACAAGAATAATTTTTAAAACACAGCAAGAGATGCACTTTGACCTAATACTTGTTTTGATATGATTACTTCATTCCATTACTTCATCAACACCAAATCTGTATCAAAAAGCATCAGTTCACTCATTCAAGATATGGTGCCATTAAACATCATTGTCATATTCTTTGCATGTGCTCAATCAATAGGGTTGAAGTTGAAAGACTTATCCCTGACCAGGGATAGTTCAGAGATTTTCTTAGGACGGCCCAAAACCAGAACAATTACGAGGCACCTACAAACTGCTCTTTACACATCCTAGAGAGAAGCTGACCACCAAGGGAGTCAATGTTCAGTACAGTTATCTGGGTGCTGGACATTACATGTTCATGTGTAAGGACTGAGCTGGTGCAACATAAAGGCAAGAAGCATTGACAGATCTGGAGCTCTTACAGGCTAATTTGTTCCTGGAAACAGAGATAGTAGCCCTGCCAGTGATTCATGAACTCCCTGTAAGCACGTGTCATCTTTATTTCTGGAATTTTGTCTCCAGGGAACTCTGACTGGGGCCTCACAACGAAAATACAAGCTTCTCTTAAGGAATACAGTATAGTGCATTTACTTCAGCTGCAGTCCAGAAAAGCAGAGAAATATTTCCTCATTCTTAGAGGAAACCTGAGGATTATTCAACAAAAGGGTATTTTTTTAACCTGAAAGATTCACAATGCAACACAGACATTGCTAATATGTTATCTCTACTTTACTAGAAAAATAACAGCAGAGAACTTTCTGAACTCAATGGAAAACGTGACCAAAGCCAGACAGATTTCTTAAGACATCATCTTTTAGGGCTCTTATTTTTGTAGTTTGGTGAAGACTCAAAGTCCTCAATTTGAGTAATATTTCAAGCACAAGTTGTTCCAATACAAACTCTACAAAACAACCCCTCCGAGGAGATTGAATCTGCTCTATATTGGGAAGTTTCAGGTTTCAGTGACCAGGCTTTACTCACTACAGCACAAATCACAACTTAGGAAAACTTGTAAGGAATATACACCAGTGTTCTCAAACCCAAAGCAAGGAAACACTGATTCAGAAGAGCTCCACTGAAGCTCTACAGACAATTCACATTGAAGTTATGCATGTGCTTTTGGCCAAGCCACTACTGTCATGTGGATGAGCTGCATCTGAAATACCATGTAAACATACTTTAAATTCAGACTAACATACAGAATATAGGCACTTTAAATTCTGAAAAATAATCTACATGGGCATCAAGCAGCAGCATCTTTTAACCCCTTCTGAACTGCCCACTTGACTAGCATGACCAATACTTCGTCATAAATGCTCCACACTGCACAAACTAATTCAAGGAGCTATTCAAGCTATCATTCATAGGGTATTTTCAGCACCACTTAATTTCTTAAACTAACACAAATACACTAAAGGAACACTCGAAATAGGTGAGCAAGATTAGGGATCGCTCCCATAGCAATTAAAGAGCAGTGACAGAGGACAATAGCAGTTGTAACAATTCCACTTTTTACTGTTCTCCACACAAAAGATACCAAAAGATAGCGTTGGCTGCCCTTGCTTTCATGTGTTAAAGTCTTTATTCCCACATAACTATAAAAGCTACTAGTAATGCTAAAAAAACCCCAACAAACAAACAGAAAAATCAACAACCCAAACACACAAGATAAAAGCAGCTCCAAAGTTTCCATATATTCATTTATACCAACTGGTCAGAATGAAAATCAGTGACACTGTAGAAAGCAAGTACGGACCATGTAAATTCAAACTGCAAATATTTTTAGTTACTGACACTGAGGAGGGGTACAACTCTACTCAGCTATCCACTGAATTTTACTAGGTTTATACTACTTCTGCTCCATTGACCTCAGGTTCACTGAAGTAATAAGTCAACAGATAAGAGATTTTTCTACTCCAACACACCTCAGCACTTGACAAAGGCACAAATTAAAAGGCATGGATCTCTTACCTAGTTCAGGGGAAATCCGTACAAAGTAGTGAGTACAAATAAAGTGTATACTCCATATTTTGATTTAAAAGCAAGAGATAATACAGGAATGACAAAGAAAAGCAAATGCCACAAGTAAATTGTGTCCAAAATCCAGCAATTTTCCAAATATCAGAGGAAGAATGAAAGACAATAGAAGAAGGATCTTTTTGTAAGCTGTCAGGTGCTTTTTTAATATTAAAGAATTGCAGGCAATGGCAGCACAGGATGTAGGGCCTTCAGTGACCTTATCCTCAAAAGCGCTGTGGGATAACATGCTCACGCAAGTTAAAAGTCAGTTGGATTACACTCGGATATGTGAAACCAACGCTAGACACTATCACTATAGTTCCATGGATGGTTCATTAACATCTTGGGAAAGTTCGGAAAAAATCTTTCATGCTTATGAAAATGTTCTTTACCAAAGATACTGACCAGTTTCACCTGAATAGGAGCTTGCCTGTGTTGTAGCTTATGTAGTATACGCAACAAACCAAAAGATATCTTTTTCTTTTACTTCACAGAAAGTTCAGGTATTGTGAAACACACAGAAGAGTGTCAGTAATTCTGACTAGGAGTTTATTCACTCCAGGGAGAAAAGCCTGTTAGAACAAGTAGCCAGAATATTCTTAGCTGATCAAAACTCCTCAGCTGCTTTCTACTGCCTCTTATGAGAGCAGTTACATACCAACTTCCTATAACATCAACACTAGGCAGGGCAAAACTCAAAGTCTCAAATAAAAGCAAGGATGTAATTTGACTTTTTTTCTTCCAACAGAAGGTTTTGGAACCCTTACAAAGTAAATATTTTATTTGAGGAGCCAGAACTTCCAGTTTGGAGAATAATTTTAGAATAACAGAGAACCTATTTCATACATGTCTGCTCTCTCCCATACTTACATACAGATCAAAATGTCTGCAGAACAAAACAGATCCACCATTTGCTATATCACTTTATACCACAAAAATAAGTCACAACTTAGACAAAAAAAAGACACAAAGCCACCAACTTTCTTTGCTGACAAATCAACTCTTTCTTCAGAGAACATCTTGAACTTTTAGACATATTGTGGCTTTCCTCCATTTTCATTACATTTCAATCAATATCAAAGGATATCCCTTCATTTTCTTTCTTCACAAAATGGAAAACCAGGAGACTGATTATAGTAATATACACTAAAGAAATGATGAGCATATAATTTGTTTTAGGTTTGGGTTTTTTTTTGTGTTTTTTGTGTTTCTTCTTAAAAATATTCCTTGCTTTGGGTAGAACATGTAGTATGTCCACATCCACACCATATTTCTTAGCCTTTACACTGAATGTATATGTATTTATATAATATATAAATATGTATAATGAAATAGTTACATATTTTAACAATTTAAAGAAGATCAAGGTATCTCTAAGTTAAAAAACAATTCCAGCATTGACATCTGTTCTCTGGCAATGAGCACGCTAAGAAATAACTGCATGCACAATACTAGTTACATTCATCACTTGTTTGGTTAACAAGTGGAGACATGATGTAGAGTTGAATCCATAAAAACCTCTTTTTTATCTCCCCTCCCACCCCAAGTAATAGGGCTCACACTTTCAAACACCAGAGGAACACTCATTCCAAATGAGACACCCTTCCAACACCACCAGATGCTACTTATTGGGGAAACAGGGTGTTAATGAGCGTTAAGTTTGGGGATCATGCTTTCAAAGCTTGCTTTCTTTTGCTGCCCTCCACCTTGTGCACCAATTGCCTTCATAACACGCTCAGAAGAATCTTATTTTATGTGCCAACCAGGACAATCACCAGCTCACAGGCCACAAGACAAAATAACTCTTCGTAGCCACGCAGACAGCTGAACAACCACATAATTATTCTCCCTACCAACTGCCTGTCTGACAAAGAAACGTGTGCAACTTTCAAAAACCAACTAGCAGGTAAACCTCTAACACAGCACCAGAAAACATTAGAGATGTGACAAAATGGCATCTGCCAAACACCTCATGATCCTAACTGCTGCCAGCTCTTCAGCAAACTATGTCTCAGCCCAAAGACATAGAACTAAGCTAGTGCTTCAGGAGACATAGCAGGCAGGTTTGCAGAGCACCCTGCAACATACTATCACAACAAAAGGTAACAAAAAAAAGTCCTAATCTGTTCCTTTAACAAAAGGAAGAAAACAAATACCTCCAGAGGTGGAGGGAGAAAGTATGGGAGAATACAAGAAACTGCCATCTTAGCAGGCTGACAGCATGACTGGTTACATAGGCAGCAAAGCTCAGAAAAACAGAGCTGAACACCACCTTCCCTTCTCACTTGTACCAGTCGGAAAAGGTCTTTCAGTTGGGCTCCCTTCTCAGAAGCAGACCACTGTTACGACCACTTTGTTAAAATACCCTTAGCAACCTCAGCGCACTGTACACTTTGGACAGTCTTCTGACAGTCAACTCACTAATAGTTTCAGGTTAGACAACTTTTTAGATGAACCTTCCTCCTCCACAAGCTTGCCATGCAGACAAACTGAAGTAACTTAATACTCAGGGCAGAGTAGAAAGCTTTGTTGGTTTGTATCTTTTATTACATATAACTATATGACTGCATTCATATTCCACACAGCATTAAGTACATCACTGAGCACCAGTTAATAAATTATTGAGGGGAAAAAAATGTGTATCAAGAGAATCAGCTCCATATCCTAGCAGTCAGAAGCCTGCTGTCACATAGACACCAAAATCCAACACCTCAGGTGTTTTCCTTCAGATACAAGGTACTTGAGGCTATTCCCTTGTTTCCTATTCCAGGACTTTCTAGATGTCAGTGTACGTCTTTCGGCACCGATTTTCTACTCCAAAGCAAGAGTAGACAGCTCTCACCAAGCAGAGCAAATCACGCTCTTTTTGAAATATCAAAATTCACAGCATGCAGCTGCCTCTGAATACTGTGCTTCATACTGCTTTCTGTAGCTGCAACGGCAGCAACTGGAAGCTGCCCTGTTACCTTCGAGTTCATCAATTATTTAGAGAAAACACCTTTCCAGACAGACACAAATATCAGTTATTTAGCCTTTGAGCAGGAAACAAAAACCTTTAAAACAGGAAGAAAGATTTCTGGAAAGGGCTGTTGGGCCACATGAACAAACTTAGTTTTGCACACTAGCAGCCCAACTGAAACAGAATGAAAAAGCCAAAAATAAAACAACCCATAAAAAGCCAAAAGCCCATAAGCACACACAAGCTCAGCAAGTGCCTGAGCCTAGTAGTGCCAAAGAAAGAGCCTCAGCTACATCAGGGGACTTCAGCACAGGTCTTCACATGGAAGACCTTTGTCAGTTTGTTATCAGTGCCTGCTCTCCAGCCTGGGACCTAAAACAGAAAAGCTCTTTTGTAATATCAGGAAAACATTCAACCACACTCACTGCAAAGATCAAAAGGAAGCAAAGCCCTGTGTTTATTACACTCTTGCCTTTCATGTTCAGGTTCAGATTAAGGATGAAGACAGCCCTAAGATTTTTAGCTTTTGCAGATTTCTAAGGATAAAGACACACAAACAGCTCTGGGAAGAAACACATGTAAGCAGGCACTCTGGATAAGAACAGAAATTCATTCACTTACTCATATCATGTATGAGCTTCACTACAAGGAAAAGGATAAAACACCATTACTTTGCTCCCAAAAAGGAAGAGAGACGGGAAACATTAAAGCAAAACAAGTGCTGGCCCCTGATTCCAAATGGGGGCTGAGGCACACCTTGAATCAGAAAGGAAAATAAAGTTACTTTTAAGAGCCCTGAGTTTGGATACAGCTTCTCTTGTGGCCGGCATTATTTTTTACTATTTGCTAAGTTTTCTGCATAAGCAATAATATCATTCAAGTGTGAATAAGTGAGCAGAATGATACCTTTTTCTTAAAGGGCTTCAATTCCAATATTTATGGCAGATCGGTAAAGGTCAGCAAAAGACTGGCCATTCAAGTCAGTGGTTTCAACTGTAAATGTCACAATTCCTTATCCTGTCAGTATCTGAGGATTACCATTTTCTGCAGGTTAAATCCTTTGCTGTAATCCTCACCTGTGACATGTCTAAAATAGAAGAATTTACCCAACAATTATTTTTTCAGCTCACTGACCATACTGAAAACAGGTTTTGTTCAGTCATTCAGAATAAGGAGAAGCTGTTTTACAATGAAAAAAAAAATCAAATATAAGGCGTTCAACTATATTTACGTAGCTAAAGTGTGGCTGTTCTCAACATGATTTCATCTGAACCTAGATGCTTCAGGTTCCCCTCCCCCCTCCCTTTTTTTAATTTTGATTGCTAGACTGACATCAGATCTCAGCCCTTTTGAGAGGACCCAAACTATTAAACTTTAAACCCCACACTTGTCTAACCTTGATAGGCTTTACTCTGATCACCACCAACTTTGTTCTTAACCTTTCCTTTATCAGATGCTTTTGGCTGAGCATGAGCCAAAAGCTCCAGGAAAAGGATCCAGTTCCTGTCCAAGCTGCACTAAGAGCTGGAAGGCTGCATCATTACCTTCACACAGAAGAGCCATAGATTTTAGGACTGTGCAATACTACTGAGGAAGACACATGACTGTCCCTTGGATGTGCAACCTGAAGGCACCTGGAAAAGGACCATTACTTAATTCCCCCTTAGCAACAGTCTGCAACATTTACTCCAAAATAAAGTAAATCAAACCCTCAAACAAGAGTTTTATTTATTTGAGGTACTTCAGTTTAAAGCAACACAAGAACCATAGCATGTTCATGGATTTTGCGAACTGCAGCCTGTTAGCCTTGGAAACGCACCACAGATGCCAAAGTACAAAAATCTGCTCTACCAGAAACAGGAAGTTTTGACCCAGGAAGCCACAGTGCAAAGCAACACGGCACAAAAAGCCCACAAGCGAAAATATTCTTGATTTACATGTGAGGTTAAAGTGTTTCACTTGTGTGGTGTCTGAAACCCATGTATTTTAACATACTCCACCCAAGTGGAATTGTTTAGGTAAAAGCAGAAAATTACATAAAAGGAGGATATGTAGAAACAGTTTTGATAATAGTTCTGTGAACTCTGCTTCCCCACACACACACCTCAATGAGATTTCCAATCTGACACAGAGAGATTAGAACAATAGTTTAATTTATTCATGCTCAGCAGTGGTCAAATTGTGCCATGCTTAATACACTATGGGAAACTTGACAGAAGACTATGAGAATTAGCTGTAGGTGTTTGTCAGCAGAAAAGTTCTCCCTGTTTTCTCCCAGACATTTTTTTCCAGGAAAATAAAACTAGCCTCTAAAAGTCAGAGGTCAGTTTCAAGACAACAATCTATAAGGAATCAAAAAGCATATTCCTCAACTATTCATTAGAAGCTAGCCTACAATTTAAACTTCTTCATCCAGATTATCTACACATTTGCATTCAGACATGACCAAATTCCTAACACACCACATCAACAATTTTCTTGCTACAACTAAGAACAAAAAAGTTAAGTCCTCAATACCAAGGAAAGTGCCCCAATTAGATAGCATTTCAGGGCTCAGAGCAAGGGCTTTCTATGATTCTTTCATTAACTATTACAAGGCCTAAATCTACCAAAAGGTAGCCCAGAACATACGCCATTTCAGTCCTGTCAGTCGTGTTACATATTTGAAGGCTCCTGCACAGACATTGCTCCTAACACAACACTCACAAAATAATACTTTTCTTTCTTATCTGTCTGCCTTCCCCCTTATGCCCTCCCAGCAAGGGGGCAGGGAGCAGAAGGAAGAGGCTTTAAACAGGAAAACTGCATCAGATTAATTATTCTACAATGCACTAAATGTCAGGCAAAGCCTATGCCCAGAGACAAGAATAAGACCCAATTACGACCCAAGCGGTTTCTGCTGATTTGGTCTTCTAACACAGGGACTGGAGATAATGCTTCCACACAGAGGAAGTTAACTGGATCAACTTACACTAGACCAGAATTACACAGAGCACCCACCAGACAGAGAGGAGCAGTTTTCAATGATTTTGATTTAGTCCTAGACCTCAACTTTAGCAAGGCCTTGTCCATCTATGAATGAGATCAACAAAAATAAAGCAAAATGCCAACCACATAACTTACTTGCACATTGTTTTTTAACACTGTCATAAATGCATTCCCAAACTTTTGGGAAGCTATTTCTAAAAACTGCTGTTTCAGTAGCATTGTAAATTTAAACATCAAAATCTTCTAAGTACAGACAACATCACTATGTTCTTCACTCCCCAGCCTGCAAGAACAGAGTTAAAAGGACACACATCACAGTGTCATTAGCCAGGGGATAAAAAACACCATTCCAACAACACAGGTGTCCTGATCTTGTTAACAAAAAAAGAACAAAAACAAGGAAACAACAACAAAAATACACCATGCAAAGTAGTTTCCCCCACAGCTCATTGCTACTTCACACACACTAGACTTCAATTCCTTCCTGACCCCTTCTCTCTCTCTCCACACAATTCCTCTGTCAAGTAGATAGTGGTAGCATCACAACCACCCACCCACACCCAAGCATTTAAAGTTTCACACATTTATTTTAAGTATAAAGTAGCTCAGGAAGTCATAAGAGCATATGAGTACTGATGCCTAACTCACTGATGGAGATAACCATCATCCCACTGAGCATTTAGGAGCTGGTTTCTTTCCATTTTAGCCAGAGCTCTAGGTGACAAACTTCATGTTCCTATAAAAAATTAGCAGTACTGGAAAAATCTTACGATGTCAGTTATCTTAAAATACCCTTACTTTCACCACCATGTTTGGAGGGAAAAGCCAACATAAGTAACTTATGTTCACAACTTATTTTTAATTCAGAAAGGCTCAAAATTAAACCACTAAGTCTACACTGAGTACATGAGGCAAAGTCAGATGTATGCTTAGTAGCCTTACACAGATACTCTGGAAGCATAAAACTGTAGTTTGTTCTACACAAAAAAGAAAGTCAGTACTGAAGTTAGGTAGGTGTAACACCATGGCTCCTGCACAACACCAAGCCTTTCCAGCATAGCTTAAATCTTTTCCCTAAGAATGCACAAGGGCCATTCCCTTAAAAAAAAGTTCACAAAGGGGAAAAAAAACTCAACAAACCACTTTCCCCACATTAACCATGCATAATGCATTTTACTTGAAGTCTCCTCATAGGGTCTGTATGCAGCAGCAATCACAGATCGGAAATAAAACATTCATCTGAAAGTACAAAGACAACCAGGTAGAAGATAAATGACCAAACGGATGCCGTGATGTGTTAATTATCCAAACACCCATCCTGGGCCACCACAGGAGCCAAAACAGGCCGGGCCGTTGAGTGTGATGTCATCTCAGGTGACTGTCGCCCTCCACGGCCGGGCCTGTTTCGGCGGGACCCTGAGAAGATGTCAGAGGTCCCTCACTAACACAGTTTACAAGGAATTAAAGTCAAAATTAGAAGATGAGAACTTTCAGGCCTCAGTCCTCACACACATGGAGCAGTTGCTGCTGCTAACAGCAACACCTGGCTTAAGGGCAGGGGCTAGCAGCAACCAGTGCAGAGGCAGAGTGAGGGGCAGGAAAACGCCGCCCCACGGCTGTGGCACCTCGAAAGGCCTCTTTTTTAAAGAATTATTTTTCTCCCTTGTGGCACCTCACTAAACGAAACAACTTCGTATGAACTCCCAGAGGAAGCCTCGCCCAGCCTCTCCGGCTTCCTTTAATGGACAAGGTCAATGGCAGAGGCACGCCATAACCCCGCGTTTTCGGGAAACTCACGGAGTCTGAGGGTTGCTGCCCGCTCCAGCGGAAGACAGCCGGGCAGCGCTTGCTCCCCGCCCGGTTCAATGGCTGCCAGCTCCCAGACGATGTTGCAGGGGAGAACCTTGCTCCGAGGGGGGGAGGGAGAGGGTCAAAATGTCGGTGCTTAAAGACGCAGGGGAGAAAGGGGCATTCCGTACGGTGGGGACGCGGCGCCACACCCGGGGCAGATGGCTGAGGGGGATGCCGGCGCCGAGGCGGGCAG
>NW_010195771.1:0-43955 GCF_000695765.1 Mesitornis unicolor
GCTTTGGCCCTTCTAATTTTCTCCCTGCAGAATTTCTTCTAATTTCTCTTAATTTTCTACCTAGCTCTTCAGTTTAATGCTAGCCATCTGGACTGGGTCTTCCCCAGACCTGATGGACCACCCTACTCTTTGCTGGTATGAGACTTAGGCTGGGCATCCTCCCTTCGTCCTGTGTGATGACACTGGTGATTCTTAAAATACCAGTGCTAAACTGGTATCTATCTGAATATCAAGATTAGTGATCTGGATTGACCCAGACAGCTTTTAAGTTACTATTGGCAAAAAGAGAGTGTAAAACAACTGCAAATGCGAATGTGTTACAAGTTGCAGTGGCTTCCCAAACCGTTATTATGCATGCCAGTCTGGTGATTGTAGGTCTGTAATGTATTGTATTTGATGTCATGTTTGTTGAACACATCGAGACACTGCTTGGGAAAAAGGGTGTTACACAACTTAAAACTTATCTTGGATGTAATGTCTCTGAAGAACATGTGGCTTCCCTTGTCCAGTATTTCTTTCCTGGCTCTTCAGTGAAGTACCACTGTCGTGTCTCAAATGCATTTGTATGCTTGCTACATTAAAATAATTGGTTTAAAAACCAATGTAAATGCAACTCAAAGTAGTGTTTTTCCGCAATTAAAAAATCTGCGTGCCATAAATACTTTCTCATTGACTTAATAATAAAGATTTAGATTTTATTATTACTGTAGCAGAACTTAGTAACTGTAGTCATTATTAGCCACAAAAAGCCCTCTAATTTCTTCAGTTCATATACAGCCTTTAGGAAAAAGGGCTTAAGACCTCATTTGTTCTTAACTTCTAGCAAAAAGATCTGGTGGAAGCTGCTGCTGTGACATGATGACTTCACTTAGAATAATGATTTGATGTGGTTCAGGTTTTGTGAGTAAGGACTTGATCTTCTTCACTTTTCCTTACAAGTTGCCTGGCTTGAGGTGTATAGTGGTGATACAGATGGTTAAATAGATATGTAGCGGTGGTTCTCCCTTCTTTCTCTTCCTTGCTCCCCTTGTTTTCCCTCAGCTTCCCTGGTGTGGAAGCTGTAGGTGACCAGAGCTGTTGGTACGTGTCCCAAACTAGATAACTTGAGTGAGTGGTTCTCCCTTTCTCCTCCAGGCATCTGGAGACCTGAAAGAGTTCCCTGGATTTCCCAGTGTAGAGGAACAGCACAGGATGCGCTCACCCTGTCTGGCTGAAACCCACACCACACTCCCCCCCTCTGCACAGTGGTGCCTGGTGAACATTAGCAGTGTGTCTGATGGGGAAAACAAATGAATTGACAAATAGCTGTGCATAACCAGGTGTATATGTGGTATCTGAGGTGCAGTAGCTTGCTGATCAGGGAAACCTCATTTGCCAGCGCAGCTCTGCTGTGCTGAGCACCATCAGGTGAGTGTGACAGGGGACTGGGACAGAGTGTTCACTGTGCCCAAACATGCATGCTGCTTGCTGTCAGAGTGTGAAAGTTGCATTCATGGAGTGCTTCTGGGCAAGAAGATAAAATTGATATCTCTGAGTCTGTCTGAGCTTTAGTGACATGCTGGTGTGGCATTGCTACTGCAGCTGCACAGAGTAGGATCCCCTTTGAAAATAGAATAAATACTTTGATGGCTGCTAAAGGTGGAGATTTGGCTCTGAGTCACAGCTAGTGCTTTGCAGTGAAGAGAGACTTGTACGTGATATCTCTATTCCTAAAAGTGCTGCGTGTGGGAAGAACCGTGGATCTTGTCCAAAATGGCTTTAGGGCCTAAGCCAAGCTACTATAGAAGGGGAAAGTACAGGGTCTGTGGTCATAAAGCTCATGAATATGTTAAAATGAGTATCTTGTATACTTATTTATACATAAGTATTTTTAAATAAAAAACTTGGTTTTGCATGTATATACTTTTATATCACTTAAAGGGAAAAAAAACTGCTGATAAATCTGAATGAAACAGAATTAAAGTGTGGTTATAAACTGTTCAGAATAATTTCTGGTCTTGACTGTTCAGCCATGGTTTTGTGGGACACCTGTACCACACAAAGCAATTGTAGGACAGAAGCTGCCAGTAATACAGTAGTAATATCCTCATGTTCTTGTTCATTCCACTTCAGGATGTAGATTTGCTGGATCTAATAGTAGTAAGAACTGCTGATTTTTAGCCTGAATGCTGGCATTTGGTGATACTAGAGGTTTCTGGTTATGTTTACAATCACAGCCTGTAAAGGTGCCTTTGTAGAAGGTAACTTTTAAGTAGAAGGTAACTTTTAAGTATGTGGTTTAGATGTGTAAAAGAATCTTGTCACTGAAATCAAAATCATTTTGCTGAGTTCAGGACTTCATCCTGTACTTTAAATTATTGGACTCAATATTTTGTGGGGTTTTTTTTCTCCAAATAAAATTAGGTTATTTATGCTTCTCTTGCTGGAATTAAGTTTCCAGGTTGTGTGGGGTTTTTTATGATTCTGAGGTATTTCCATTATTTCTATGGTACTTGACAGCCTTTATTTCTTTTTATCAGAAGGAGAATATAACCATGCACCATATAATCAACTCATCTTGGTATAGTGGATGCTTGACTATGTAGGCTGAGAAATTGATTTTTTTTTTTTTTGGTAGTTAAGCGGACTTTTTCTCTGTATTTATGCATTTAAAAAGCATGGGCTCTGGTATGTACAGAAGTGCAGATTGCTTGCAGCTTGTTATACTTGGTAATTTCAGTCTGAATAGAACTGGAGAGGAGGGAAGTCACTGCTAGAAGCATTACCAAAATGTCTCAAAACTCCACTCCTGTTAAGCAGTAGTCTCTTTGAAGTGAAAAATGCTCACTTTTGAGCAATGGTAAAAGGTCATTTAAACAACAGTTTAGTTAAGATACTAAAATACGTATCTTGCTCTTTAACTCTGTGTTTTAATTGCCTGCCTTCTGTATAGTGTTGCCTTGGCAACAATATTTTAATAAGCTAAGAAGTCCTGATATTGCACATATTAATCTGAAGAAGCACTATAGGTATCTTAAACAAGCTTTAGAACTGTAACATCTGTAAACAATTACCAATTTAGCTAATTAAGTGTGGGTGTGTGGGGTTTTTTGTGCATAACAGCAGATTATGTCGAGTGGATAAGTACCCACACCTAGTGATTAACTGTAAGACTTGTTGGACAGTGAAGGCAATGGATCTAGTTTCATTAAAGGGGTCTCCTGCAATTTGGATCTCAAACTGAGAGAAGTCGATTCAACACTCTTCCTCTTTCTCTCCCTTTTTGAGATGGGAATCATCAGTGACTTGAATGAAGTGGCCATTAGTGGTCATCAGCAGTGGAAAAAACCCACCATGGCATTAAGTAATTTGAAATAGGAATGTCTTCCTTGTGAAAGCTAACCTGTCTACTGCTACCATGTGCCAATGTCTTGCTGTGTGGTGCTCCATCCATTGTCAAATCTACATAATGACTTTATGTAAAACCACACATCTTATTTCTGGAGCTTGATGGGTGTTGTGCTGTTTTGTGTGATCTAGGAAAAGTACTGTGCTGAATTTCAAGGTTAGTTTTATGCTGTCCTTATCCTATGTGATAGAGCTCAAGAGCACAATGTGATTGAGTTATGCTGCAGCATGCAATCAGATACTGTCAATAGTATTATCTACATAAAGCCTTGGAAGTGGTTACTGGGCTGCTTCTGAAGTGCACTTTGGCTTAGATATTGAAGCTATAGTTTGGATCGTAATTTTAAAATAGCAGTCTGTTTATTAGGGAGGTAATATACTGGCTAACTAATTTATTTTCTTGTTTGGAAGACAAGAATTATAACAAAATATACACTAACTAAAGGAAGTTTTATATTCTGATTATAGCTTGCAAAAGCTTTTTGTACCCCTTGTTTGATAAGGACCATGTACTCTGACTTAACAGGAAGTGCACTTTTATCAAATAACTTAGGATGTTTGTCCTGATTGGAAATTTTCATTTCCACCTTGTTGTACAAGGAGAAAAAGGGGAAAAAAGCAATGCAAATCAGAGTTTCCCTATACCTAGTGTTCTGCTTAACTTTAAGATAGTGATGGAGGGGAAGAAGAGCAGTAAAGAATATGAATTAGTGAAAGCTTCTGTATGTGCTGTGGCCTCAAATAAGCTTACTGCAAAGAATGTGTGGCATTCTTTTATTCAAAAGACAAGGCATATTTTAAGAAATAATATCTGACTTTTATTCTTGAGGCAGTATATTAGCAAGCAATCATTGAAGTGAAACTGCTACTTAGCTATGATTTCATGACTTTGTGATATTAACTTTTTGCTAGATGATGGAGTCTGCCTTTTCATTTTCTCTAATGCCAAGGGAAACTTGTTATTTTGATGTTTGGAATTTATTAAACTGATTACAAATGGATTAAAATGACAATTCAACTTTGTGATCAGATCACTAGAAGTAGGCTAGCATAATAAAGGTTGTCTAATTTGTATTTGAGTATTTTTGTTCTTGATGGCCCACATCTTCTGGAACTATCTTAATGAACTGTTTCCAGCCTTCCAGGCTGCCTTTAAATTGTGAAGCATCAATTTGTTTTACCTATTGCTTAAATCTGTTTCTTTAGTCCCCAGTGCACCTTCCAGTTCTAGGGGCATCCTCTCTTTAGACTATCTAGTATCACAGTAAGCATAACATTCCTAAAAAAACCAGCAACTTGGAAAAGAAAATCTTTTATACAGCATTTCTGGTTTTATGTTGGCTTTTCCACCCACAATAATTAGGATAATTCAATTAGGCTTTGTGTGATCTTTTTTCTTTTATCTCAAGTGTAATGTTTTGCTGAACACTAGAGGGAAATAACTAAAGATTGGCAATGTGCACTTGCAAAATATTAAATTCTTCATCTGAATGCTAGCTACTGCCTGAGAAGGATTTCTGGAGTGGAAATGGAGGTGTGTGGATTTAAACAATAACCTCATAACCTTGCAAGTCTGGAAAAGTCTCACTGGCTACTCCTGGTCTCCAGCTTGACTGGAAGGTCAGCATGCAGTGAAAAACCTGTGAAACTTGCTCAGGATTCTTTCCCAATGGGTTCCTGTACTCAGCAGATGAGGGAAGAACACTTCTGCTGTGTGAAGAAACTTTCTGGTCTGCTTCCCAATTCATCTTGAACTTGCTAAATTTATGTTAATGCAGTCATATTTTTTTCCTTCCTCTTTGTGATGCTGGAGGCTGGTGACAGCAGTAATGGCAGTAGTGTTGGAAAATGCTCCATTCTCTGGGATGTTTCTTGTGTTCTGTGGCTTTTCATAGCTGTAAAGATTAGCAGTAATGCAGAAAAGAGCTACAGGCTGAGGCCTGCACTGAAATGTGCTACTTGCTCAGCATCTGTATGCTGGCTTGATCAGAGCTGTGCAATGTGGATGTAACCTGAGGCTGATTCTGTTGAGGTAAACTCCTGGACTTCCAGGCTCTGAAAGTAATTTGATTGATTAGAGAGAATTAAAGGAAACACTGAGTACTAAGTGGATATGATGTGCTACAATAGAAGTTGCTAAACTTCCTCTACCCTCCTGAGGGGGGCGTGGGTAAAACTATTCGTTTGAATATAACCAGATGAGTAACAGTGATGGCCCTTAGGCAGTCTTCTCCCTTTCTGTTAAGCTATCACAGATGATCTTGTCTAGAGTTGTGGTCTTGTGGGTTTCTACCATGTGTCCTGCTAAACAGAGAAATGAGTCCACAAAGGAGTGTGAGGTTATGATTTGCATGGCAGTGTAGAAAATTAATTCATCATGATGATTGCCACTTGGTAGTTAAACAGAGACAGAGATACTGCTAATGCATTTCTTCTTGCAAGACTGAGAAGTCAGTTAAACTGCATGCAGCTGAGACAGATCCCTTTTCATCAAGATTTCTTTCAAGGCTCATGTGACTTTCTCCAAATAATTTAGCAACTGGGAATGCAATACCAATGCCAGTTCGTTCTTTAAACTCTTAATACAAACTCCCTCAGGATACTTTGGGGAGAAATCGGCTACAGTAATTTATTTTCCCCTCCTCTTTAGAAATTAGCTTTAAAAAAAAAATCCCTGACTGACTCATTTAGATTATGTAAAAATTCTGCTGGAAAGTTCTTGCTGATGTGGTATGTCAGGATTTCAATCATCTGTCATGGGAAAGAAGAGAAGGTACAGTGCATAGACACATGAGTACTGCAGTCAAACAACTAATTCATATTCAAAACATAAGCATTCACCAGGAAGAGTGTAAAACTTCTGCAAATCTAGATTAGTTATAAAAGCTCCAGAGTTTTAAGTTTTATGAAAGCACTACATTTTTGTAGCTAGTCTTTTAAAAACAATTTCTGCTTAATTGATACTAGCAATATCTTTCATCTCTTGTAGCTGTTGTAATTTGAAAAATACTTCCGAGTTCTGAAGTATTCACTTCCTAAAATTGTTTTGCAAATTATTCATTACATAAATTACAGTAATGAAAGGGTGGGGTTTTAAAGTATGAATCTGTATAAATGCTGTGAAATCCCAATTTCATCATGAAAGATGAGCCTAACACTCTTTGTTCCAGAACGTTATACCTTCTAGCATCCTAAACAGATATGATACTTAAAACTTATGCTTTGTCTTTCATGAGTACCTCTCTTACAGCTGGCAGAAAGAAGGATTCTTCATTCTATCTGAAATTGGAATAGTTTTTTCAATAACAAATGTAAGTAAGAAAAGTAAAGCTCACAAAAAACTGCAGCTGTGGAATAGAGAGCCCAATTTGAGCTAAGCTTGGGATTATTTGACAGTACATGCCATAACAGGGACTGATGGACAACCTTCTACTCAATATTGGTCAACAGAAAATACCTGAAAACCTTCAGGTTTTAAGTGTGAAAAACCTGATGGCCTCTCTTTGCTGCCCAGACTGAGAGAGGCTAATTGAGTTTCCTGGCCATAGGAATGTGGTATGTTGCAGCTCTGACTTTGCAGTGTTAATTAACTACTGGTAATCTACTTGTAAGGGAGCAAAAAGAATCTGCACTGTATTTCAAATGAGGATGGCTGTTCTCTGATCGAAAATAACTTCATATTACATCTGCACTCTGAGCCCAGTCTCCTGAGCAGGCTTTCCTCTTCAGAGGATGCTTCAGCAGATGTACCTGAATCCCAGGTTCATGTGCCACTGCTGTGTACCCCAGATCCCAAAGTACAGTTCCATCATATGGAGCTGAGGGTCCTGTCAGAACCTGATGCAACTTGCTGAAGTTAATGCTCATGAGTCAAGCTACAACTTCAGCACACACTGCTCTTGCATAGAGTGGCTACTAGCAGCCTGAACTCTATGCTGGGCGCTTGACATGTTAGCCCTAGCTGCTAGACAGTGACCCAAAAATAGCATATGGTTGCTGTTGGCACTTCTAGAAATGGCATACTGTGTTAACTATGTTATATTGTAAAATAAAGTACAGGGTGTAGTAGTACCCAAGTGATTGAAAGTAGTGGGTGGCATGGTTATGTATGTTGTATTCAGTGCTTATGCAGCTTGCTTAATGAAGAGATGAGTGAAGTGCGTTATACACTTACTGCTGTTCATAAGAACTTAAAGGTAAATTCGGCATTTTCTTCAATGCGTATTATTTGTTCAAGGAAAGTCTGTTCAAGCATGAATGTACTTTAGCTACAAAAAACCCTATGTGCCTGTGCGTAGAAACACACAGCGTTGAAATCCATAGCCCAGGAGCGTACCTAGGAGATGTGCATGCTTCTGTGTTTTTCCCGCACTCTGGACTCTGCATGTTGGTTAGTACAGCAACCAAGACTAGGAAAAATCTTACATATAGCCATATAACCCTGATGTGTACTATACTGAAATGAACACTGAGGCATGTGAAAAAGATCCAAAGCTTTTTAGCAGCATTTTCCTACTAAATGCTGCCTCTTTTCAGCAGCATTTCCCTCTTACATCCCTCTGGATGTAAGCTTCTGTACTGAGACAAATACACCACGGACAAAGTGAGATGGTAACAGTGGTCAGATGACTGTGGGGAGCTATGGTTTGCTTCCCAGTTTCTCTTGTCTGCTAGCAGGGATTGGGCAAGTCCTCTGGTCTGTTCTCCCTCTATGAAACAGGGAAAAAAATAGCACTTGGGATAATGTTTTCGGGAAAATGTCTATATGCGTTTAGGTAGCTTTTTTACCTACGGTACATATCAGCATTAGAGATGCATTAACAGTTCTATTGCATTTTGTAGTACAATATAATAACTAGCTGACTAGTAAGCTGTAGAGATGTCCAGAAAAATGGAAAAGGTGACACAGAAAATGATTATTTTTAGCAAGGCAAACCATTATGCTAGTGAGATTTTGTGAGCTTTTCTTATTTTTGTTCTCATTTGTTTGTTTTTGCTTTGTTTTGAAAGCAACATTGAAACCATTTGGCTATACTGAATCTCTGCTTCTTGTGAAGAACAAGAAGGAAGAATCTCAGCCTCATACACTAGTAATGCTGAAAAATAAGGATCAACCGGTATCTGTTACTTTGCCTTCTGTCCCTAGATAAATCTCTGCGCTCGGGGGCTTGTCTTACTTCAATACTTAAGATTGGCAGTGGAGGTACCACATTCTTAAGTTAAGCCTTGCACTATTTTTGTAATGCTTGTGAGAGCAAAGTGACATGTTGACTTATGAATGTGGCCTTTAAAAATAGTCTAACAAATGTTAGTAGTGGTAACCCCTTTTGGGGGAGGAAGGAGGATTGGGCTGAAAGGAGCAATCTCAGTTGAAGAAAAACAAACTGTTCTGCAGAAGCCTGTCCCCTATCTAGTTCTCTACAGAAGTATCCTTGACCTCTTTAGCCTTGAAGAGGAGACTGAGGGGGATCTCATAAATGTTTAAAGGGTGGGTGTCAGGAAGATGGGACCAGACTCTTTTCAGTTGTGCTCTGTGACAGGACAAGGAGCAATGGTCACAAACTAGTACACAGGAAGTTCAACTTAAGGAAAAAATTCCTTAATGTGAGGGTGACAGGGCACTGGAACAGGCTGCTTAGAGAGGTTGTAGAGTCTCCTCTGGAGACATTCAAAACCTGCCTGGACATGTTCCTATGTGATCTTCTGTCGGTGATCCTGCTCTAGCAGGTTTGTTGGACTAGATGATCATTTGAGGTCCCTTCCAACCACTAGCATTCTGTGCTTCATCAGGCAATATATCAAATGATTTTTAAGGGTTACATGAAGGAGTAGAGTAATGGTTGTAGAATCTGTAGTTCACAAGAACAAAAAAGTGAACACTTTCTAAGAATGAAAGTGGATTTTAAGCTGGTGACCAAAAAGCTGGAAGGAGATGTTGAAAAATTCCAAAGTGCATGTGTAAGGTGTAGCATAGTAGCATCATGGATACGAAGTGGTAGGTCCTGAATGTGATACTTCAGAAAAAGGAGAGAGATTGTGCAGATGGTACTGCAGCAATGAATGTTAGCTTAAATTATCTCTATGTCCAACAGTGGAGTGTGGGGCTTTTATTTAGTTGTATAGATTTGGAGAACATAAACCACCTTGGTTTAAAGAAGTCTCAGTAAATTATTATTTTATTTGCAGAACAACATCTCCTTCTGTCAAGTTTCACAGCAGATTATGATACTAATCCTACTTAAATCGTTATATAACAAATTAGTGGTAGGTGTTACCAACTCACTGTAGCCTTGGAAGAATTTAGTATTCAAGTAATGCATTGTGGAGAAGACAGCGTGGTGAGGGATTTTGATCATTTTCCTGTATGTCTCTTTATAAAAGTATGAAGTCTTCTATGTGTTGCTAAATGCATTGTTTGTAAATGCTTATATTGTTTAACTATAGCTACATATAATGTGGAAATCTCGAATTAAAAAAATATATATGCCCCAGTTCTATAGTTCCTATGCCAGAACGTGGCCAGCTACTTGAAGAGACACTTTATTATCCTAGAACTAGCTATACCAATTAGATAATCAAACTCCTGTCTAACAGTGAGAAGTTTAAAAAAGGCAAAAATCATGTAAATAACTGCATAGCATGAAAAATTGGATCCCCATGCTTCCCAAGACAGTTATTACCAGAAGAAACCAATATACTTCTGACAGCAATTTTCCAGTGTTTAAAAAAAATGGCTGTTTAAGTTTTGTGGAGTGAAAATACTATATAGAAAATGGTAAACTATTGAGTTATCTCTTTCTAGAAATAAACAACGTAGGTTGCTTGTGGCTGGCCTCCTGAGGAGTAATGCCCTCATAAAGGGCTGATGCTTCATGAGTGCTACTTCAGTAAGTGACATATTTATCTTAATTGAAATTTGGAAGTAATTTCATAGCAGGATAAGGCTTTTTAAGGCTTATGTTTACTATTATATTCTCTTGTTGAGATTAATGGAGTAAATATTAAAATATCAGCATGATGCAAGTGAAGTTTTTTGAGTCCATTCTTTTAGAGCAAAAGATCTGAGACTCTTGAACTGTATCATATCTTTTATGTGTTTAAAGCCTTATAGTATGTTTTGGGGAATTAATGGAACTCTTGACCATTTCTATATTGAAGCTTCTGAATATGTTCAAACTGAGCATAAGACTTGAACAACTACTAGGCAGTTTTAATGGTCAGTGCTGCAATGAGGTAGCAGACCCTTTTAAAAGAGTCAAGAGACCCTTTAAAAAACCACCCCAAAACCACCAAAAACCCCAACAAAAATATTTTAATTCAGAGCCATTGAAAGTGAAGATTTTAAGCTGCTTTTGTACTTGCCTGTCCTCTGATAAAGGATCTGCCTTTAACAGCTTCTAACACTTCAGGTTAAATTCTGCTTCTGCGTTCATAAAGATTGACTTGAATGCAGCAGGGCTCCGTGTTAGTAAGAAAAGGGGCATCACTGGTATAGTAGAGTCAATTTCTTGTTGTCTTTTTTTAATTAGAACTTCATTCCAATTATTGCTGTTTTGCACTGTAATTTAAAACCCAGTTAGCTTTTTGCTAGACCATGTAGCCTGACTTCTGGTAGTGATGAGATGGAGCCCTCTCCTACCCACAGGCCTCCATGAGTGCCGTTCAGATTTTGATGGCCAAATGTAGCCTGTGTAGTCTGGAAGTGGTATAGGCATAAAGATTATTAGTATAGGGAAGGAGAATTTCCCAGCCTTGAGTTTGCTTTACAATTTTGTGCTTTTCAGCTACATTATCCACCTATCTGCATTCCTTTGCAAGATAGGTACTCTAGCGTAGTGGTATAAGCAGTTCAATTTTAATAACTCTTGCTGGCAGAAGTTAAAAAGAAAAGATATGGAAAAATCTATTAATCTTTAGAAAGATTTCTTTTAAGTGCTTTTCCATAACAGGTTGTTTAAATATTTAATGAAATGTAAACATAAACAAATATTTTACAAGGAATGCCTTCATTAAGTATCTATTCAAAGCAGATGCATATATATCTTATAACATGACAATAGGACTGGAAGGTGCTCATCTAAGGAAGCGAAAAAGTAATCTGTAAAATGATCAGATAATAGATATGTAAGATTCTAGCTTGCAAGCTCTTTCTGAAATGCTAATGGGGTTGTAGACCTCATAAGCTTTGCAGCAGAATATTTTACATCATCAAACTCAATGGGGCACATACCATCAGTTAGTGTATATACACAGGATATTTGCATTGTGACTGTCTTGCATACATGTATGCACAATTGAATCTCTCATGAGGAAAGTAATTTACATTCTAGTGAAATTCTCTAGGCTATAAGTTTTGGTAAGCAGCTGCTTTTTCAAGGTTCATGTCTTGTAAGTCTTTCTGTAAACCTGCTTTCTCAAATGCTTCTTTTTGTGACCCTCTCAGACTCATGGAAGGCTAATGAAGGATCCCTTTTGATTTACCCTCTGTCCTGTAAATTCCCCTCTAAAATCCCTGTTCATGAAATGCTTGCCGTTCTTTCTTTAATGCTACTTATAATGTACTTTTCTATGTGCTAGCTTGTTGCCATGCTGTTTGCTGTGAGTGATGGCACTTGTTCTCAGGCTGGCTGGTGATGACAGCCTTTTCATTCACATTTGATTGCAAGATTACATATTTCTGGTTTGAAACACATCAATGAGATTCCCCTTAACCACTGTTAGAAAGTTATGTCTTTACTTATGACTTTTGCATAGCCAGTACTGGATCTCAGACATGGGATCAACAGGCAGAGAGTTTAAAATACTATTAAAGGGAATCGTTAAACTGTGAAAGCCCTAAAGCTGCTGCTTCTGTCCTGAGCTTCTGTAAAAGCTCACTTTGAATCGGTGTGGCAGTGGCCCTTTCTGGTCTACAAAATCTATGAAACTGGCGTTTCCATTTGGACTGTGATCCGAGCTGGACTATATCTGTCCTTTCAGAGACTGGTGTTGGGCTCAAAAGGTGGTTTGATGTGTTGCAATTGGCTTTTCTTTCATGAAATACTTTATATCACTCTAGACTGTTACTGCCTTTGAATCAGATATAATCAGGAGTTAAATCTGTGTGGATCAGTAAGTTGTGATGTATGTACAACTTGCTGAAGTTTGGGATGACTCATCTATGGGATTTTTCTTGTCAAAGCTATTTTGTAGCCCCTTCTTCCCAATTACCCATTGCTGCAGTTCTGGAGTCCAATCTCAATCACTGAGACAGTGACTGAAAGAAGAGTGAACTAAAGTTCTCTCCTGGAGTTAATGCTTTTATATCCACTAACTGGGTAACTGACCTACTTGTTGACATAAAGGGAAATGTAATGAGGAAATGAATAACAAGTCTCAGCAGTCATTCAGCACAGCAGCCCTGTGCCAGCAAATACTACTGTGCGTGTTGTAAGCTCCTTGCTTATGCTCCTCCCAACCCCACCCCTTGCCCAAATTACATTGCCTCTAAGAAAACATACTCTTCTTAGTTCTGTAATTTTTTTGTTTTTTTTCTTCCCTAGTAAGCTTGATTTCACACCTTTTTATGACCCTTTTCCCTGCTGCCTCTCCTACCCTGGAGTGAGTATAGCGTTGCTTTCTGCAAAATACAAATGGTGTTGATGTCCAATAAAATTGTGATAACGGGAAAGGGCTTTTAAAATTTTTAAGATTCTTCTTTAACTTCTGTGCTTCAGAGATTTGTTTTAGTACTTGAAACATCAGACAAATGTTTTTCTGCTTTTTAACCCAGAACTGGGGACTTAATTTTGAATATGCTCATAGTACCTCTTAATGGTTGTGTTTTTCATTGGAGCGATTCATAGATGAAAATACCTAATGTATGATTCATTTTAATGCATTTAATCTGAGAATTCACAATATAGTGAATATTTTAATTGGAAGTTGCCAAATAGGCTCTGATTCAGTGGCACTAACAGAGCTGCTGGTATGGTCAGCTTTATTCTTGCTATTTTTGTTCTTTAGCTTTACATTTCATTGTCTTATAAAAATTATATTATATAAATAAGAACAAATCCAGGCACTTCAATGCTTGAAAATTATTTGGTGAAGCAAAAGCCACAGTAGCCGAGACCTGAGGGGTGTGTATTTATGTAAAGCATTGCATCACTGTTCCTATTGAGGTAGTTATGCTTAATTCAGGTTTTGAGAAGTGTTCTACAGCTGATCACTAATTACTTTTCAATGAGAGATATGTAAAATAAAGGCTGTGCCCTCAAGTCTGTGCCACTGACAATGAGGATCATTATCAAGATGACACATCAATGACGAATGTGATGTTGTTGGTAGCACACATTGTCCTTGCAGAATGACAGGAAATTCAGTTTCTCCTGTATGCTTTGCATGAGGTCAGAAGTACCTGTTTCTTCTAAAAAAAAAAAAAAATCCTGAATGTTTTTACCTCTTCTGAAATAATCGCCTTGCTTACTTTAGGCTGTGGTGAGTATTTGCTCATTAGCACTGAGCACAATCACCAGACCTTACTGGTCAGAAAAGGATGGGTTGCGAAAGGAGCCATAGAAAGCAAAAAATATTCTGCATATTTATAAATATTTAAATACCTCTTTTCAGCAAAATATCTATATGCAGTATACAGCACATTTGTGATACTGTTTTTTAGCTAGATTCAGGGATAAATTCTAATTGTTTGCTATGTGGTTACTAGCATTGAGAAGAAGAAAGTGAACCTTGACTTCAAGCTGTCATTCTGAAGGAAAGTATGAAAACCTCTAGTCAATTATCCTTTATTAAACACCACACCAAGTTTGTATCACACCATTATGTCTCGGTTGAAACACGACTAATTCTCCAGCTTTGTTTATTCACATCTTGCTGCTGCTGGGGAATGAAATTTTGGGTTTTACACAGTGGTCAGTTACTGAAATCCACCTGAGAACTGTCAGCCAGGACAATGACTGCCCAGCCCTGTGGTAAACTCCTTAATCCCTCTCTCTTCCAGTCCAGCATAGCAAGAGTGTAATTCTGTCCAGCTATTAAAACCCCAGTTCTGCCGTCTCTTGTAGGAAGTGTTCATGCCTTCCTCATTCTCTTCAGAACATCCACATTCATCCTGGCTGTTGTGCATCCACCTTTTGAGCACTTGTGCCTCAGAGGCAAGAAAGGCATTCACCCTTTGGGGCTCAGGACCATGTGCAGACCCACTGACAGGGAAATGGGCCCCTTGACCCATCCCTGGTGCCTCTGCTTGGTTTTCTTCAGGAACAGGGCTTGCTGATCTTCCAGATCTTGAAGATCCACTTGCATCATTAAGTTCCAATAATGTATGCATTTTCATTAGATGATTTTAATATTTATGAAGCATTCTCTATTCAGAAAGTTAGGGCAACACAGAACACCTCTGGGAGTTACTGTGTTATTACTACCTTACCGTATGGATGAGAAAGTAAATAGACTTGCCAAAGGCTGCACAGTCTCTAAGGGAACCAGAAATATAACATGGATCTATAAAAGGGTCCTCTTACCTACACAGTAATACCTTTGCTTTGGACATAATAGCAAGAATACTGGAAATATAATACTGGTAATAACTGGAACCAGTAAAAAGTAATGCAAATACAAACCATTTTTCTGGTGCGATTATCACATAGAAGCAAGTGCAAGAAAGCACTGTGCAGTGATTTCCTTTCTATTAGTAAATCAGTGCCACAACCATGCCATCTGACTGCCTGCCAACTGAATTTTGCCTGATGCTGAATGAGCCTGAGGCAGGTATAGTAGATCCTGTGCCAGTGGTGAAGCCAGCTTGGTTCTGTAACTGTTTTTCATTTTGTTTCAGTAGCTTGGTCCAAAATAGTCTGCCTGTGGCACTGGACCTAGAAATGAGTCTTTTGTGAGTATGATCCTACCTATGCAGAGTGGGAACTGACTTGCAGTACTTGTGTTGCTATGCTTTGAATGGTTCACAAAGAATAAAACAAGTTCTTCTGGTCAGCAGAGAGAAAAAGCATCCTCTGTACATATATCTCGGTCAAGGATGAAGACCCAAACAACAAAACAGAAATGAAAGGATAACTGGTTTGAAAGTAAGAGTTTCATCCTTAAAACTAAATTTTTGGCCTGTTGGATCAGTGTTTGGTCACTTGCAGAGCTGAGGTAGATCTAATAAGTAGGAACATGTTTTACAGAGGGAATGCACTTGAAACATGAACTGATCTCTCAAAGCACCAAAGATTACACACCACCTACTTTCAGAACTTTTTCATGTACTGTTGCAGCAGACATGGGACACAAGCAGTCTAAAAATGAGCCACTATGGTGAGAAATACTATCATAGAATACCAGGTTGGACGGGACCTCAAGCATTATCTGGTCCAGCCTTTCTTGGCAAAAGCATAGTCTAGACAATGTGGCCCAGCACTCTGTCGAGCTGAATCTTAAATGTCCAGTGTTGGGGAATCTACCAATTTGATATATAGTGATGTATTATTGATGTGCCTTCTCATTAAGTACTCTGTAATCCTATTATGTTAGGATAGTAGAGCTTTACTGCAGTGTTCTACAGTGCTTAATATGTACCACACTGTTGTGTTAGTGAGCATGAAAGTAGAAGGCTTCTTTCTTGTAGTGCGGTGCTTCTGTAGGTTTGCATCAGTACAGCCTTGCCTTTGTTAAAACAATATTGCCCAGGATCTGCAGCCTCTGTTAAACTTTAGGAAGTGCTGTAGATCATGAATCATTTGTTGGCTGCATTGATTTTTATGTAGTTTGTGTTTCAGCTTTCCTAGTGTTCTTCCAGTTGCTGTTAATGACCTTTATAAAAGATACAGCTGAAATCCTCACCAAGAATTTGTCTAGGTGCCAAACCATGCAATATCATGGTACTTCTCTGAAGTTACTTTCTGATTTCTCTTGATTATCTTACAAAGACTTCTGCCACTTTGTAAATTTGTCTTCAAGACTCTTGACATGACCTACACTTCCAAATCAAGATGCAGGAATAAACACAGCTTGGTGCTAGTGAAGTTACTTGAGCAAAATTACACAGTTGCCCCTGTGCATGTCTTAAACCAAGATGCTTATTGGTGTCTTGGGCATTGCAGGTTGTTCTAGTGGGGGTTTTGAGGTGGTCTGTCTTTCCTTGCTGGGCATGAGAATAGCAAGTTTGAATTGTTTTATTTGTCACATCTGGACACACAAGAGGTGGCTTTGCTGGCTCTTTCTCCAAAATGCTGCTTACCAGCATTCTCACCCAAAGCACAGTGAAACCTCTTAGCAGATTTTTCAGTAGGATCAAAACAGAGTTGCGGGTGACATTGACCCTCAGAAGGCAGTACGTAACATAAATTGGCAACCTGCTGCCTCTACTTGGTAAATGTCAGACAGTTTGAAACTCCTTTATTTGGATATAGGAAATCTAAGTCACAAGACCTCTGACTTATATTAATATAGCATAACAGAGATTGATAGATTGATGTTGACATGCCTCTGAGCTGCCAGCTGCCTTGTAATGACTAGCCCAGCTGCAATACAAGTAGGAATAATTTCTAGGCTTTATCTTTAATTTTAGAGTGCTTGTTTGTTTATGTTTTTGTAGTATTTTATTTAATAGTTTGTTGAGTTCTTTTTAGCATTCCTAAAAACTTGCAAATATCTTTCTGGACCAGAGAGAAGCTGGTTCTAACTATCTTAGAACTGACCACTGGTCAATGATCAAGTGTCAGATCAAGGATGAAAAGACTCCACCAACTGGAGGAGGCGAAGAGCTCTATTTAAAGGGTGAGTGTCACGAGGATGGAGCCAGGCTCTTCTCAGTGACAAACAATGATAGGACAAGAGGTAATGGGCACAAGCTGGAACACAGGAGGTTCCACTTAAATTTGAGAAGAAACTTCTTCTCAGTGAGGGTGACAGAGCACTGGAACAGGCTGCCCAGAGAGGCTGTGGAGTCTCCTTCTCTGGAGACATTCAAAACCCGCCTGGACGCCTTCCTGTGCAACCTCATCTAGGTGTTCCTGCTCCGGCAGGGGGATTGGACTAGATGATCTTTTGAGGTCCCTTCCAATCCCTAACGTTCTGTGATTCTGTGAACTGTTCCCTTTTTCTTTTAACCCTGTAAAAATCCTGTAGTGAGTCAGTGCTAGTGACAATAACTGGTGATGAACTGAGGTCAGAGAAGTAGATGGCACACTGATTTCCTCTATTTCCATTACCATCTCTGTATATTGTACATATTTGGCCGTAGTGCTGTCACCAGCCTGCTGATGCTATCCTGTGGTTGTTGTAGCCAGAAACACTAGCAAGCCCTACTGGTACCCACTCCACCTGAGTGGGAGCCGAGCTGAGGGTTGCTGATGGCTCAGCCGTCTGTTCCAGCATTTAACCAGCTTCTTTCTCCAAGCTTTGTGCTCTTATACAGCTGAACTATTGTTGGATGAGGAATCTATGCAGCATGAATGTAACATAGAAGCTATGAAATCTATTGCTAATCTTGTGATCCCTGTGTCCCTGCTCCTGCTTTCTGCGCTTTGAGGTGTCTCAGAACTTCAGAGGTGTTTAGGCAAAAGCAATTGTTTCTGCTCAGATGATAAGCAACCAAAAAAAGGAGATGGGTAGAGCTATGAGAAGAGTTGGCATTGAATCTCCTGTTACTAAGGAAGGGAGAGGTGTTTCTCAATTGCTGTTTCACAGTACCCAGTTCCTCAGCAGCAATAGCCAGGAGCAAGCCTGATTTCTGTGTATTCCAGTGTCCTGGGAAGTACAGCAGAGCAGAGGGTGTTCTTGTTCATGTGGGCAAGCACTTGGTTGTCAATGGTTGTAGCTTGCCATGCCTGGCAGTGTGGGTTTTTCTACTGCTTGGTTTTAGGCTTTTTCCCAGTTAAAGATATGAGCCAGAAAGAGTTTTTGGTGTATACAGAAGCTTTGGTCATCCACAGGGATAAAAAATTAACTTTTGTGGTTTAAGTAGTTTATAGCTTCAGTTTTCTCTGGATTGACTCTGGGAAAAATAAGGATGGCGCTGCTCATTTACCATCTTCCTTTTGGAAGGATTCTCCCCTATCTCCTGTGTTTAATCTACATTGGCTGAATATTAATCAGGGCTTATTCACAGGAAACCGTTAAAAATTCATGAGTATGCTTAGGTTAGTTTTTGCATGATGTGGGTTTGTGTTTTCGGTTTGAGGTTTTTTTTGGTTTGGTTTTTTTTTCTTTCAAAGCTAGTAGTTATGTGAACTTGACTGTGAGGAATAAAAATCCTTAAAATTCAATGTGTCTCAGGTTATCCTTGGCTCTGCTGCTGCCCTATTGCTGTTCTTATTCTTTAGTCTCATCAGACACACAACTCAGGGAAGTCTGCTTTCAATTTGTGCTCTTTCAGAGAATGTGCCTATTCTTTCTGGCAACTTTAAATAACTCTTGTTCAGTCTTTGTATTGACTTGATTGTCTTCTATAGCAGTGTCATGGTTTCTGCAATATCCTTTTTTTTTAAATAGCAGAATGACCAGAACAGTGCAGAGCAACCTTTCAGAATGCCAGAATGAGTCTGGGAGGTGTGCAAATTGAAGCACCATAGTAGCTGGTATTATTTTTTTTAACTTAGTACTGTGTCAACAGATGGCAGGTAGCTGTGTCTGGAGAGGTTCTAAGACAAGTAATCTTCTGCTTTGAGGATGGGGAATATGGGGGGGAAAAAGGTGAGTAGGACAGAAAAAATCCAGCATATCCTGGGTTTTTTGTTTTCTATTTGTCAACAGCTGATTAAAAAAATCTTACTCATTGTTTCCCATATAAATGGAAAACATCTTTGTTAAAAAGTCAGATACAGGATATTGTACTGTGTTTTAAGATGGAGCAGGTGGGATTTTAAAGGAATGATTATCCAATTAGGCAGTTGAAGCTGGTAATGGCTGTGCAGGTACCTACCTGTTACTGAAAAGTTTTCTGGGGACAGGTTAGTCTGCTTATTTGATGAATGCTTGCTTTTCTGCCTCCTTTCTGATCTGCCATTTTAAATATCTTCACTCCTTTAAAAATAGGGGAAAAAAAATCTAGTTTTCTAGCTTTTTTTATCAGCTTCTCATAGGTAGGTAGGTTTTACTACTGAACTCAAGGAAGGGTCATATTAGTAAATAATTTAGTTTAGTTTATAGTCTGAGCTTCTTAGGCAGTGTGACAACAAAGTTATACACATTAAAACATCCAAGAAATAAAGTACTGAAGATAAAAACTACACAGATAAACAGCATTAAATCATGGGTATGTGTGGGGTTTTTTTTTCTCAGATAAAAATGTGTTAAATTCTCTTAAAACACATTCAGATCTGAGTAACTCTCTGATTCCTCAAAGCGTAATAAAAGGTTGAGAAGCAGATTTCAAGGTACAGCCAGAACCCTATTTTGATGCCCTAGAAAAAAAATTCATTAGAAGGTGCTGCACACTCAACCTAGGGGATCTCGGGTTGATTCACTTGTACGTTTATAATTAAAGAGCACTGTAAGTGCCTGGCCTCCAGCTGACTCAACAGGGTGAGTGAAGAAACTTACTGGAAAGCCAAAGAATGAATTATTGGTGTTTTTTTCACATCTGTCCAGAATTATTTTTTTAATGGAAGTAGCATGTGTTTCTTCCACTATATAGAAATCTGGGTTGTAGATGAGGTCTCCTTGTCCTGCACTTGATTTGGGGAGGGTACTGCTGCTGCACAGGAAGAAAAGGAAACCTCTTCAGAAGCTATGCTGTCTGTTTCTTATGCCAGACTAAAATGGAAAAGTAATGCTAGACCTATGCTGCTTATTACCTATAGACAACTGTCCAAAGATACTAGTAACTTCCATGTTGTGAATATCTACCACAGAGGTATAGAGCAGGAAGCTTTTAAGAAGTGCTGAAGTGGTGACAGCTCAAAGGAAATGTGTCAACTGTTTGGGACAGGACTGGATGTGCACTTGTCTAATTATTTTGGACAGAAATGAAAGCCATGCATCCAAGCCTACCTGTTAACTGACAGGCAGGATAGAGTGTAAGGCGAGTATGCAGAGCATCTAGCCAAATCTTGTAAAAAAAATGGGAAGTGTCACAAACTTTAGGTGCATGTGTGTTTCTTGTCTGCAACCTTCCTTCAGTGAATGTTCTGACAAGTAAGCTCCAAGGCTGCCTGAGAAAAAGTGAATGTTTCAGAAGTATTTGACATCCAGTTTTGAATGTTAGTTTTTAATTAGTATTCTTTCATGCTAAAAAAAATCCTGTTAAGAGTCAAACTCTTGTGTGGCCCACTTAGGACTGCCTTTGACTGCAGATCCAAATCCTTGCAAAGACCTTGTTATAAGCAGCTCTTAACTTGGAGAGAAATAAGCTCTCCGTTCTCAGGTGGCTGAGTCAGGCTCTTCAGAAAGCCTACAAAGATGGGCAGGAAGCAGAAATCTTCACATAAACTACTTCATATCTCCAGGAAATTGGGATTTACAGAGTTTGCTCTTCAGCAGTTGGGGTAGGATACCTCATTTCACAAGTGTCACCAATTAGCATTCTCCTTTCACCCTTAGAGGATGCTATATATCTGGGTCTTCAAAATGTTACTAATGCTCTGATGCTGTTGTGAATTGCCTGGTAAGCATTGACTTGTTCTGAAGAAAACAGTATTTATTTAAGGAGAGGTGCATATAACATCTAGTTTGTTAAAAAACAAGCAAAACCACAAAAAAAAGCAGCCACCACAAACAAACAAAAAACCCCAAACAAACAAAACCCAACAAACAAGACAAAGCAGCAGCTTAGCAGAGGAGAGCCGCTACGCTTCTTGCTTTTCTAATCCGGTAGAGGTTTTTAAAAAAAGTAATAAACTGCATTTAAGAACTTGATGTAATTTGCTTTGACTTTTTTATGATATAGGAAAGATTATTTGTTCAGAAAGCTTTAAAGATTTCGTCCAAAATGAGGAATGGATTGGTACACTAAAAGGCAACTCTGATAACAATGCTCTTGTTATCGGCCAATGTATCACTTCATACAGGCTGGCTCCACCCAAAGTGAGAATGGGGGAGGGTGAGCTGATGGCAAGTAGTTGAAGTAGTGATATCGCCAGAGAGCTGACAGTTATGACTGAAGGTCATTACTGTGACATTAACATTATCTGGGCAGGATTAAATTAAGTCAAGAACTAATTATATTGTCCTTTCCAGAAATAGTCCAGAAATACTTCTGGTAAATGTCAAAAATATGGTTCAACATTTTCATGTTTGGAGCTTGTCATTCAATAAGAGGTGTGTGTGTTTGTGCAGTCACAATATAATAAATTGAAAGGAAGCTACTAAAAATAAGCAACATAAGAATATTTCATAGCCATCACTCTACACATCCCAGTTAACTCAAGTGGATAAATACAAAGAGTATGACTGCAATGTCTGCTTGGATCCTTATCTTTTTTGAGAGGAAAAATAACTGCTTTCACCTCTTCTGCCAAAGCTACCTTTTGCCATCCTTCAAACCTTACTTTCATATATTCTTTCTTTCCAATTTGCTGTAGTCAGAGGACTTTGAAAATGTATTTATTTTCAGAACATGTTGGGCAAGTGTACTTTTGTGATCCACCTTTTCAACTGTCATTTTTCAGTTTCTTTACTGTGTATTTTTTCTTGTATACACAGTATTTTTGCTATGCCTATGCCTGTCTCTTAACCTTGATTATTTGCTGTACTTTCCTGTTTATCAACATTGGCCTTTTCTCAGTGTTGCTGCCTTTACTGCCAGAGCTCTTTCCAGAAGTGTGGTTGATTTTATCTTTGAACAATTTCAATTTCCTTTCTGTAGCTCTTCCTGCATTGTTTTATTCCTGTACGTGTTTTTTTCCAGCTTTACTTTTTGCTCAGTGTTCTGTGCTGAAATTCAGCATCTTTTTTTATCCCCTGTTTATGGATACAAACACAACTGCATTATACGTCTCGCTTAAAAGTTACCTTATCTGTTCATCTCAGCAATGGGATTTCTGAGATTTGGACCTAATTTACTTCCTAAGGAATTTCCTTGCAGTATACCCAGAAATGCCTTGGCTGTTCCCGTTGTCAACAAGCTGGGTGGCAGTCAAGACTGCCTTGCTCTTTCCCCTTTCTAGACAAGCTTCTGTCTCCTTTGCCTGCTTCTGTGAAAATCCCTGCTACCAACTTCAGTTCTCTTTTGTCTCCAATTGAAACTCTCATTCATATTTTTGAATTAATTTTGAATTTGATTTTTTTTTTAATACTGCAAAAAACTTGTGAAGAAGCAGCAGTTGTGGGCAGGATCGTGTACAGAAAAGGTGAAAAAATGGCCCCACTGCTTTTGGGCCTGGGCTTAGTAACCTATGAAGCTGTGCTGGGGAAGAGCAGTGGGAAATAAGGAGGAAAGAGGAAGAAAAGAGGAAAAGTAAATATTCTTCACTATAAAATGGTAATATCAACAAATCCGCAGTATTCAGCATCTTTGAAACTGTGCTTTGCTTAATGTCTTTGTGAAAACCAAGTGTGTGATGGGCTGGGTCTTGACATTAGCAGCTGTACTCTTGGGGGCTCTAAAGCCCACAGTGCAGATCTGTCGTGGTTTAGGCCCAGTGCGTTACTGAGCACCACGATGCCCCAAAATAGGACTAGTCAAAATAAGGACTGGGAGGGCTTCTCACCACTTAAACAGGTCACAGGCAAAAGACAGACTCATGATAAGGAATATAAAAACAAAACAATTTTAATTTGTTACCAACATCAGAGTAGAACAATGGGAGATACAACCAGATCTTAAAATCAAAGCACCTTCCTCCCACCCCTCCCTTCTTCCTGGGCTCAGATTTGTTCCCGGTTCCCTTACTTTCCCCCTCTCCCTTTGCCTTGAGACGCAGGGGGATTAGAGTGGCCAGTGTCAGAGAGAGCGAGGCATGCCCTGCACCCCCCTTGAATTCTCAGGGGCGCTGATTGGCTTGGGCCTGGGCAGAGGGGGGTGTGACAAAGGCAAAGGGGGAGCTTTTCAGGTAGCTTCTTAAAGGGCCATTTCCATAGCCCTTCCCCCGTTACCAAAGACACAACCAAAAACCCCTCACAGAAAACCCAATACAAGATCTCATGTGCTTCTTTAACGGATTTTTTTAGGGAAAAATCATAGTTTAATACTGTGAAATCACAAACATTTTATAATTGCATGCTTTTAAACAGGCATGTTCTCTCTAACCTTGAAGAGACATGGGGATGGGGGAAAGTTGTTGTGAGGTGAGGAAGATAACAAAATGCAAACCCATTCCATCACTGTGTCTCTTGTGCCTTCTCATAATAAAAGCCAGTAGCAGTTGCAGCTAATATCCAACTGTTCAGGTGCTGGCAAATGAGAAACCAAAGCCTGCATGCCCTGTAGCATGTCTGGAAATGTATGTGGTGTCTTAGGAATTCCTCACAGCTCCTTGGGACCTAAGTGCTGTGCTGGAGGCTCTCTTTTTGGACTAGGACCTGTGCTTTTACAGGATCCAAGTTTTTAGACCCAGCTGAGGCTGTAAGAGAATAGCTGGAAAATCCTGGTGAAGTAAGAGGAGATGCAGTATTATTCTGTAGCCTTTAGATTTTGTTAGTTTTATTTTGCACTCGAATGTGTTCATTTTTCACTGAGGTGTTGTCTTTACTTTTTGGATAACTTGCTGGCTTGCTGTACTGCTTGCGTATCCATTTTGTATTCTCAGCTCTTACTGCTGTCCCTCTTTGACCATCATTTTAATACTTGTCATATATCTTTAGTCCAGATGTAACCTATGGGTTGTGTCTATATCCACATTCACTTGTCTATCTACAACCTTCCCTTGGTTGTTGAACATACATTAGACTTCTTTTTGTCTTTCAGTGTCTCAGTCAACTGTAAACAACGATCCTTGCCTAAATATTTGTGGAGTTCTTAGTGCAGTGGGATTACAGACCTTATTGTTTGATGTTGTCTGACAAAAAATAAGTGGGCTAAACAAGTCTTTTTTTCTAATCAATGCTAACACCAGGAATTTGCTACATTAAGCTAAAAAAAAAGATTTTCTTTATTCATTGTATATAAGAAAAAAAACCCCTTACTTTGCAGCCTTTTAATGTGTTTGTTCTAGAACAGCAAGACATGTATTTATATGCTTGATTGTTTGTGTAGCCTTCAAATAGGATTGCTTGTATGCCTAATGCAAGTCTTCTCTACCCTGGTAACACTGAACTCATAACAGTTTACTTAGGTTTAATTTATAGTCCTGGTCAATTTAAAAACAGACAAAAAGAACAGCAGCAACCAGCCCTGGTCAGTGTTATTAAGTTTATGAAAGACAAGATGAGAAAGGCACTGATCCTTTGCCAGAAAATCCTGAAGATCCAAGCCCAGTCCCAGCAGAGCGTAGTTTCTCTTGGCTTTATCAGTCTCAGTCACTGTCTTTTCTGGCAGAGCTGTGTTTGCTTCAGCTCCAACACTGCCTGAAGTCCACAGGAATATTTCTACCAGTGCTGCATAAAGTGTGGGGAGGCTAGAAGGAACTAATTAGTAGATAAATATGGGTGCTTTCAGTGGGTTTTAAATATTTAAAAAGTTATTTTCATAATAAAAATTAAAAAAATCTGTTCCTTCAAATGTTTTACTGTAACAATGTGTTCACATGGAGGAGGATATTGTAGTAAAAACTGGAGTAACACTAACAAGAACAGTGTATTTTTACCATTATTGTGTGAATTTTAGTCCATTTACTTTCCTATTGGTATTTTGCAGTCTTCATTGGTTTACTAGAACAGTAAACCAAACCCTAGTTAAAAGATAGGGGAGGGGAAACTTAATTATCTCTTCCAGAATACTTTCTAAACCATAATACTTTCTTTTTTCTTACTATTTATCTCCTTTCAAAGTCTGTTGTACATCATTTGAATGTTAGGAAGAGCTATAGTCATAACTGACAATTTGGGTTAGTTTATGGTTTATTTAAAAGCACATAGCAATTGTAGTCTTTCTGTTTTTAGAACTTTACTGAGGTCAATTTGTTTACTTCAGTATTGAGCACTGACACCTGGCTCTTGTCCAGATGGCCTTTTGGCCTTGACAGGTGTTAATAGTCTTATTATGGGATTACTAATAATTCCATAAAAAAAATTAGCGCTGGGAAAAGTTTCTAGTAGATCAGACCCATATTATCATGTAATGATAATTAAAACAAACAAACAAAAACCTTCCCAAACTGGAAATGCAATCTTTACAAGAACCATTTGGGGAAATTAATCATCATCTTTATGATCTGCTGGGATAGGAATAATTGTTCTTCCCTGACCTAGTATCATGTCATGACACTGTCCTTGGTTTCAACTGACGTTAGTGGAAGATGAAGATGCCTGGTACCTTGAAGAGATGCTCAATGTCTCACAGAAGGACACCACCTAAAAACAGTGGTCCTGCTGCCTTGTTACATGACTTCTGACAAGCTTTTTTTTTTTTGTTAGGATCCTAGCATGTTGATGTTGCAATTCACCATTATTGGCAACTCCCTGTAAATTCCCTCCCTTGAACTATCTGTTTTGTCCAGGCTTAGTCCTAGGTAGTAATTCAGAATTTAATCTGGCGTTTGTATGTCACTGTTCATTATATGTACATGTGCAATAACTGTGGCAACATTATGAAGTTCAGTTCATTAAAGTTTAAGTTGATAGCTGAATTCAACTACCTTTTTTCTTTAAATTGATATTTTGAGGAAGACTAGCTGACTTTAAGAGAACAAAATATTTTAAGTCTCCACTTGAGAAAAGCATACAAATTTTGGCTAAAATTTCAAATGGATTTCATTTTTTCAACTATGGGAAAACTTCCTTTAGCTACTAATCAAAAAAGAGAATAATCAGTACTAGTGGAAAAGTGTCTGAGTCAGTTAATCTGCACTTTCCATCTCCATGTGGAAATAGACTTGTGCCCTGTATTCATGGGATCCCTAATTAAGACAGTTGTTACCGAGTGCAGTCCTCATATTGTCTTCACAAATCTCATAGCTTCCAGAAAACAGGTTGTTCTCTGTAATGTTGATTTTCTTTTTTTTTTAATAAAATTAAACCCCACATTGAGAGGTGGGAATAAGCCTTTTTTTTCTCTGAGGTGAGAATACAGTATATGGTGCTTTGTTGCCTGAAAGGACTTTAACCTTTCTCATGATGGAAACTTGTAGAAGGGATGGAGATGATGCCCCTGTAAAGCTGAGTTGGATACAAAGCTGTACATAGCTTTGTTGGATACAAAGGTATCAATTCAAATATCACAAACTCCCAAGAGCTTGGGTGTGTCTTTTGGTATCTTGGAAATAGGTGGGGAAATAACTTTCCAACTGTCACAAGATGAAGAGTTAATGTATTAGATTTATTCAGGCTTCAGTGATTAAAGTGCTAAGAGATGATCATAATAAAAAGTGTATGCATGAGTGTCTCACCAGTTTAAACTGGAGAATGTCTGTCAAGGGAGAGCAAATAGAGTACACCGGGTGGTGAATACCACTGATCTACTGAGTTTTTTTTGATCTTTAACCTGATCTGTACTTAAGGATGGATCCAGGGTTTCTAGAGCTGTCATGCATAATACTGCTCTATAGACTTCTGTAGAAAGTGGAGTCGCCGATATATTTCCAAGCTGGAGGTGTTATTTTCAACATAGTAACTCTTCCTAAGAAGGGAATATTTTTGAGATGAATCATAGTGGTGTCCAAAACCAGAACTACTCAAATTGGCAGTCAAGGGTTGGAGAAACTTTCTGTGAGATTTTATGGCAGAAAAAGTAATACTAGATCAAACTTGGATTTGTGGTCTCATGCAGCTGACCATCAGATATTTTACTCTTGTAAGTAGCATTCTATTTTTTAAATTCATTAATATGAATTCACTTTAATACTTCTCTCAACTGAGGAATACACTTTTATCTGTCAAAATTCAATTCTTTGTAATGATTAGCATCCCTCCAGTTGTGATTTTTCTTAAAGTATCAAACACCAAGTTCTACTGTTCTTCATGCTGGAAACTATTTTAGAATTGATAGTATGTTCCTGCCTGTCTCTTCTGAAGCTTAATGCAGCTGTAACCATGTTGAAAGATACCTGTAGTGTCTGCATTACCATTGCTTTCTTTGATTCTCTTCTGTTACTGCAGTTCTCTTCATTAATTCTGACGACAAAAGACCACTTTATCTGTCTTCAAAACTAGCTTGTTCTGTACTTAAGCAAGTAATAATTAATTGCTGCACAAGCAGCAAATGCTGCTTGCATTCTGATGTGCCTCTAGCTTAGCTTTAACGTCTTGCTTGCCTGTTTGCCTCTACCATTGTGGTATGGCTTGTTATGAGGCTTTGTACTAAAGTGATCAAGATGTAACTTTTAAGAGTTTACTTAGGTAGGTGGGGAGAAGGTGGACCTGGGTATCCATGGATACTCTGTTGTTCAGAGATGCTGCTCAGGATAACTTTGGAATTGAAAGTCAACACATCTCATCCGCACTATCATTACTGAAGTGTTTGCGGAGACATGCTCAGTGTTAATTTAGCAGATTTCATTTAAAATGGAGGAATTAAGGTTCAAAAGCTATATTTAGTGACTGAACTGCTTCAGAAGAGGTGAGGGTTCTTTCAATCTTGAGGCAATTTCATCATAATTTAAAAAGAGGTCAGCTAAATTTCCATGTACGTTACAAGGCACAGACGTTAGTGTATTTGGAAAAAGAAAAAAAGCAAGTACTAGAAATCTATTGGGAGGAGGACCATAAAACTGTGTCTGTAATTTGAGGCCCTAAATTTAGGGCACTCTAATTAAAACTAACTTCACACCCAAAAATAGCAGTCGTATTACAAATCTGTTTGATTATATAGTACAAATATGCCACTTTACTTCTGGTAGACCAGATATTTATTTACTTATTTAAAATCGTGCTGCTATGTTTGGCTGTTGGGAAAGGAGGACAGACATATGCCTTAAACCCTTCACTTTCTCAAAAGAGGGGATTTTTAGATACAAAACATCGCATTTCTTGGTATAACATTTTGGAGACTGAGATAAGGCTTATTTAACGAACTTAAAACTTAAGAGCATCTCAGACTAGGGAATATATATGAATGGAGGAGGATAGAAAGCAAAAGCTGTTGTCAGTGTTTATAGATTTGAAAATGAGATGTAGCTTCTGACAGGATTAGAAAATTGTCCCTGAATTTTTCAAGTGTAAGCCTCCGATACAATGCTCTACATTCAGTTTCAGGGCAAATTGATTTTTTTTTTTATTTTTCATTAAGTAGCTTGTTTTATTTGTCTGGAGACCAGTTTTTACTTTCATAGTCTAACCTACATAAAAGAACCTATTTTCATAGGAACCAATAATAAAAGTTATTAAAAATGTACCCGCTTTAATAAAGCGTCATGCAGTGAAATTTGTCTGTGTACAATCTTTCTGGCACTTGTAAAAAGGGTGGGAGTTACAGACTTAATGAGTGCTGTGGTTTTGACAGTACTGATATAATGAACTGAGAGCTTGTCTGCTTTGGGTTTGTTCCTTACCAGTGACTTTGTGTGACAGGATCATAGAGTGGTTCTGGTAATGTGCTTTGTAGAGTGCATTAGTTTAGATTGTTTAACAGTGTTGTTCATGTTTCTGCCCATGGTTTGTTACTCTTCCTGCTCCAAATGAGATTTTTTTTGGGTGTTTGGTTTGTGATTTTATTTTCACTTATTAAATGGATACCTTGAAGTTTACTACAGTGAAAGTAGAAGCATGAGATGAAACTGAGTACCAGAAAACACTTTGGCTTAAATAAAACAAACCCTACAACCTCCCCTCTCCCCTGGCTATTAGTTTTTTAAGGCAAATGGTAAAAAAACCATCACTTGAATAATGTAAGACATTGGAAAGCATTATTGATTAGTTTCCTTAACTGAGTCTAGTGATATTGCCTGCTTTTCCATTCCTTAATTGTCTTTTGAAATCATCACTTCTGGATTAGTTCTTTTTAAGTATAACCAATGCATGTGAAAGCTTTCACACTACAAAGCCTGAGGGTGGGTAGATGGAACCAGGCAGAGGGAGAGGGCAGGGGTTTACATGTTGTGTAGCAGAAGGCTCTTGCACTTGTGTGACACTGTTTTGTTATCTGCAGTGTATAGAGAATGCTTCTTGCATAACTGAACAATGGGAATTTAATCCCATGACTCGTGTGCTTAATGTGCAAAGCGTACATGGTCCTGGGGAAAAGGTACTTACCCAGAGCAGCTGTGGCCCTTTGTATTAATACTCCAGTCCTTTGGCTGTTTTGTGCTCTTTTTTCCTTGCTTACTTGCCTCCAAAATTGGATGAAACTTGTTTGGTGTTTTTTTTTGTTTGGTTTGTCTTGTTTGTGTGGGATTTTTTTCTTGTTGCTTTTGTATTTTGGTTGTTCTTCAGTTTTGGGGGTGTGTGGGTTTTCTGGTGTGTTTTTTGGGGGGTTTTTCATGTGGTTTTTTTTTCCCCCTTTGGGAATGGCATGGCTGCCACACAGGAGGATGGTATAGTGCCCATGATAATCTGTCTGGAAGGAGGTGCAGGTTAGTGCCCTTCGTGGTAAGTAGGGAGCTGAGGCTTTGTTCCCTAACGAAGATTTTGTAACAGAGGCTGCAGTATGATGCATGTTTTAAAGAGAAAGCAGCTACAAGGTGTTTTCTCTGTGTGGATCCTAATTCTCTCAGTATGTTAGACATGCTCAGAGTCTAATGCAATTAAGAACCTGAGCCTGAAGAAAGCTAGTGTGATGCAAAGCAGCACTTGTCCAGCCTCTTCAGCTCTTATGAACAGAATCTTGATTTCTTTGCTGATATTCTCAAAGCATATTCTCTTTCTGAAGATGTCTGATATGTAGTGGATTTTACAGAAGAAGTTTTAAAACACTGGAAGTTCTTGGTAGCAGACTTCACTCGGTGTTCTAATGGAACTGTTTGTTTCATCTCAAACTGTTTGGCTTTTAGCTTCTCTCTGATATGCTAGGAGAGCTTGCTTTGGTTTTGCCAAAACAACTACTTCAGAGTTGTCAGACATAGCTAAATAATACTTTAATAATTCACTTTGTCAGCAATTTCAGAGATCAATCTAGTGCTTAAATGGTTCAGTTAATAACGTTGCCAGAATTTCTTTTATAAAAAAAGTTTCACAATGATCTGTAATTATTTTGTAACATAGAACAATAGCTTTGTACATTGTCATGACTACAGTGTCATTTTGCTTTGTTTGCATGTGATAAACCTACAAAATGTCTACCTCTGAAAAGGGCTGCTCAGTTGTTTGCTACACTAAAATGTTATGATATATAGAACTAAAAAGGTGGTGGCTTCTCTGAATAAACCATGCAGTGATGTTAGTAATTAACTTGAGTACTGCTACTTATAAACATTTTAGATTTTTTTTAATTGAAAATGGCTGAATCATGGAACTGTTTGGGTTGGAAGGGACCTTAAAGATCATCCAACCCCGCTGCCATGGGCAGGGACACCTCCCACTAAACCAGGCTGTTCAAAGCCCTATGTTGTTTAACCTCCTGTTAAACATACGGTAACATGGTAATTGGTGTCACTGTTTTTTAAGTTGAGTATATGGAAAATGTTCAAGTATAGTCCTGTAGGGACTGTGTGCTTTTGCTAGTGACAAATGGCTCAAGGGTGGTGAGTTTTTGTGTATTTGTGAAAATATGGGAAATGCAGGGAAGTACTTCATTGATGTAGTTGAGCACAAGGAGCTAGGAAGTGCCGTATTCTGAAATGTGATAAAACACTGGGAAATGTCTTTGAGACAAATGATGCGATTGTTATGATCAGTAAGTGGATTCTGCTCAGTAAAGGACAATAAATAACATAATGCACTTTGTTTTTATCAGATTTAAGGAAATTCATTAAGCGAAGCCATCTAAATGTTTGTCCATGGGAAGTAAATAGAAATTTAAATTAAGTGTAGATTTCCTTGCTCAAATTCATCTGAGTTGGGATGATAACTTACTAAAGGATAGCACAGTGTCTTTTATTTCTGTGGCATGTTTAGGGGTTAAGCCCCACTTGTTTGGGACCCATATTAAACATATATATTTATTAGTTAGGCAAAATGCCATGTACTAAAATGAAGGAAACTAAAAGAATAAAATTAATTCAGGACTTAAGTGTTTTTGCAAAATCACTAGTCTTAATAACTGAAAATTCCTTTAAAAGGAGTTAACTCTTTGAATTCCCCATGAACTAACACTTGTTTCTTTTTATTGAGCGTGACAGGACAACAGAAAAGCAGCTTTCAGAGCATTGCTTTTATGAAGATCCCCTTTGGTCTAATGAATAAGTAATAAGCCATCTTGTAAAGCTATAGCCCATTCATAATGCATCCATATTATGGTAACAGATTGTAAATTGAGAAATGTGTTGTTTCTTGTTCCGTTATGTCTGGCTAGGGGTGTCCCATAAGAATAACTTATGATCCTGCATATCAGGCTTCAGTCATTTAGTAAAAGGAACTGTTTGGCAGAAGAGCATGTTTTTAGGATGCTATGCTTTATACTTGAGTCTAGTATGGTATGAGAGGAGAATTTCTTTTTATTATTAAGCAATACCAAGTTTACCTTTAAAAGAGAAAAATCATCATGAGCATTTAATCTGAGTATATCTCTTCAGAAGAAGAAATTAACAAATAGTTTTTTTCCTGATTCTGATATCTATAGTCAGATTACTTATTTTAGAGTTTGAATTACTAGTTTTTACTTTAATAAATTGATATTAAATAAAAATGTGCAAATAGATGAAAAAAATTTGTATTTATGAACAGTAGAAAGTGGCCAACTAGAAGAAATGCAGCATCCTGTCTAAGTGTGCCATTCCTGATGAAGTTATCTTATGTATCTTCTTGAAGCTAGAATGGTCACATGCGTTGATAAAGTGTAAATAAGGCCTGTTAGCATCCCTCTTTAAAACAAAGCTCAGATTTGAGATTGGGACACAGTGCTTATTCTATATTTTGAAAAAAGGGCAACAAATATGCTATCCTTTTACCTTGCTATTAATGCACTTTAAGTCTTTATGGTGCTTTTTAAATCATTCTTTTGTTATATTGACCAGTACTGAATGGTTCACTCTAGAAATGTGGTGCTTCTTCTCTGTTAGAACTGTATCCTGTCTTCCTTACAGTTTATTTCATAATGTTTAAAGTCTATGTATTATTTCATTCCTTTCAGTTTGACATAATCTTTCATAATCATTATCCTCTTTATTGAAGAGAAGGGAGAATTGCATTAGACAAGTGACAGCATCCTTCCTTTCCAAGTCAAGTTGGTTAGCTATTTTGGAGTACTGCTTTTCCTTCCATGCCCAGAAGCAAAGGGAAGGATAATACGTGGTTTTGTGTTTCAGATTATGGAAGATCGGTACATGCTAATTTTGGGCACAGTTGTAGATGTTGCTGTTCAGTGGCAATACGCAGCAGTAAAGGGCTTTAGCTTTGTTCTGCATGCTGTTCTTCCTCTCTGGGCTATGTAGCCAGCTCCCGTGCTTAAGGTGAGGTGGATAGAGACCATGAAGATACTTTCTCTATGGTGAAAGGAGACAACTGTGTTTGTGGGTTAGGGAAGTGGTTGCTGAGTGTGAAGTCTCCAATGGTGAAGTATTTCAAATGATCTTCTTGTTTTCTATGGTTCTTGTTTTATAATAAAAATGCATGTGGCATTAATTTTCTTCTTAATTCACATATAAGTCCTTTCTGTGAGAGCTGTTCCTCACTTCCCTTCACTCAGAGTGAGGACTTCAGGATGTTGCTTGACTGCAGATGGAGAGGGATAGGCGAGGTTGACAGTATGTTAAGTGGTTCATGGATCAAGGCAGGAATGTCCCAGAATATCCCATTGCTTACAACCATGTTTGCATTTAGGTACATTTTCCTTTTTTCAGTCTTTTGGTTTTAGCCACTTAATTGTATGCCACTAGTTACATGGAGAAGAAATATAAAATAGCAGAAGAACTTTTCAGGTGTACATTCTACCTTCTGTTTTATAAAGCATTATCTTTTGAGGTTCTTTTGATTTTAATAGTGATGGCATGGCTAGTCTTAAATACCAACCCAGCACCCCTCTGCTTCTTCCAGGTGCACCATCTATTTGAGTATGTAGGAATCACTTCCACAGGAGAACTTGGCCAAGTGCTTGCTAATCCTTCTGTTAGTAATACCATCCTATTTTGCAGAAGGAGGTGGGGAACTGAATGGCAGAATGGTTGATCAGGTATTGGAAAATTATTTTTCATGTTGTCTGGGTCTCTGTTGCCAGAGATGGCAGGTGAGGGAATAGCTGAAGCATCAGCTTAAATATAAAGGTCAAAAGAATGGCTTTCAGAACCAGAAACTTGTGGTTTTATTAGTGGATTATCTTTCCTAGGGCAAAAGGCAAATATGAAGTCTTTGCAGCTCAGAGTTGAGCAATTTCTTCCTCTCTTGAGGGAAGATTATATTTCAGTGAGGAAAATAATGGGTTTTTTGTGGTTGTGAGTCATACAGGTTATATACTGTCACCTCTTTGAGCTGGAGATGCATCTGGAGATGCATTTATGTTAAGCCTGTTAAAGTAAAGTTTCAGCTGGATGTTTAAATTGATCTCATTGCTTTTATTCACCTGTGTATCCTAATCAGTTAAACATTGTTTTAAGACATCTGTTGTGATGCTAGTCTTAAGCCAAACAAGTCTTAAACCTTTCAAGGGCTGAAGGTGCTGAAAAAGCCTTATACACACATTTGTTCCCTTACCTCTAAGAGACAATTTTGGAAACCTGGTTTTTCCTTTCAGTAAGAAAACTCTGCCTCCTTTGGGAGATTGCTAGAATATCCTTGACAGGCCAGATAAATTATAGATCCAAAATCCGGGGAATTCCCAAAGCTCTACTTAAACTAAAATATATTGAAAAAATTCCCTACTTAACCTAAAATATACTGAAAAAATGGTGTGTGTATGCATATACATATATATTTTTTTCATTAGTGGTGACATGAATAAAGAAGTAGTCTTACTCTGTTATATTTTCTTTAATTATAGGTAGCTGTGATAAAATATTTTAAGGTAAAGAAATGTATTAGAGTAAGCTGTCAAAACAAAAAGAATAAAACCTACTTGCTTCAGAATATCTTCAGTGAAACAGAAATTGCTTTTAAAAATGCTTAATTAGACCATCTTCCAGAAAGTAGCTATTGTATTTTATGCAGAAAGAGGCAATAATATTTTTTAAAGTATATGCTGCTTAATCCTTCAAGATTTTAATTGCTTGTAGGACTGTGTGCTGTTAATATTTCCATCACCTTACTTCTGCAAAGACTTGAGCGAGACCTGGATTTTAAGCTTGTATATTGTTAGTGATTTGAGGAGAATGGCTTCCAATGCCTAGAGCTAAGGCCCTTTTCTTACAAAATCAGCAGAGCATGATTTCTTTAGTTTAAGAGCACTCTGATTTGTTATTCAGAGGACATATCAAGTAAGTAGGCTTCTTCTGCTGTATTGTCTGTGGTCAGCTATGCCTCAGCATCACAGAGGTATCCAAGGATAGTACAGAGCTATGTTAAGACTGGGGAGGGCGAGTGGCTGTTTTACCTGTGTTCCTGGACATGCGGAAAAAGCACGTCCTTTGGCCTCCCTGCTAGGGAGCTGAAAATACAGAAGAGCAAGATACAGCATGCTGGCTTTTGCTGTGAAGCAGGTAGTCTTTGACAAAGCTCAAGAGATGAAAACCTCTTTGCTCTTGCCCTCAAGAGCTTCCGTCAATATATCCTGACCTGAAATCAAAGCACTGTCTGACTTGTCTGTGATAGCTGGATAACTGGTTACTGTAAATCTTGAGATGGATTAAAAAACACCAGCTCTTTTGAGTTGTTGTTTTACTTTGTGCATTGCTTTTAATGGCTCTTTCTTTTCTGTTCATGGTTATTTACTAAAATAAACCTCTAAGCTTGTATCTGAACACAAATGAGGCAATTGTAGAGGCTCCCTACCTTGAGGGAAACACCTATACTTGCTTCTCATTTGGAGCCCTACCTGGGTCTTTCAGTTAGCAATCCTTGCCCTTATTGCTTTTCTGCAGCTTCCAGTTTTGTGTTTTTAATACCTCTGAATGGTGCCATGTGCTCTGTTACAATTTGGAAGCACAGGCTGGCAGGAGACCACCTTTGCAGATTTCCTGGTCCAACCTCTTGTTCAAAGCAGGGTCAGCAAGAGCCGTTGGTCAGGGCTGTGTGCACTTGAGTTTTGAATGTCTCCGAATTCAGTGGTAGACAATTTTCACTGTAGTAAAAGTGGAATTTCCTGTTTGTGCTCATTGCCTCTCATCCTGTTACTGAGCACCACTGACAAGAGTCTGGCTTTGTCATCTTTAATGCCTCCATTCAGGTATTTAGGTACGTTGATAAGATTCCCCTTGAATCTACTTGAGCATTCTCTTCTGCAGGCTGAACACTCCCAGCTTCATCAGCCTCTGCTCATATGAGAGATACTCCAGTCCCTTAATCATCTTTGTGGCTCTTTACTAAACTTGCCTCAGTATGTTCCTGTCTTTCATGCTGGGGAGCTGGCCTTGGACCCAGCACTCCAGATGTCTCACCCGTGCTGAGCAGAGAGAAAGAATCATCTCCCTCAACCTGCTGGTGATGCTTTGCCATGCTGGTGATGCAGAGCAGAGTGCTGTTAATCACCTTTGCTTCAAGGACACACTGCTCTATCATGTAGAACTTGATGTCTATCAGGAATACCTATGCTTTTTGTACTTAACCTGAACTGAGATTACTAAAGCATGATATATCCTTCATGAATACCTACCGTCTACATCCAAACACCTTCTTGTCTATGCCTTTCCAGTGTGTTTGGAAATGGATTCCAGGATAATTGCTCCATCGTCATCCCAGGGATCAAGGTGAGATTGACTAGCCTATAGTTGCCTGAATCATTCATCTTTCCCTTGTGGAATATAGAAGTAGTCCCATGGACTTATCTGTCCAGTTTGTTTAAATGGTCCCCTAACTTGATTCTCCTCCACCAAGTGTAAGTCTTTCTTTTTCTGGTCTTTCCAACTCATCTCAGAGACATGCGATTACTATGTGCCTCTCTTAACAGTAAAGACAGAAGTGAGGAAGGCCTTTAACACCTCTGCCTTTTCTGTATCTTTTGCTACTGGCTCCGCTGCTCCATTCAGTAGATGATCTACATTTCCCTTAGTCTTCCTTTTTTTGCTGCTGTACCTGTAGAAGCCTTCCTTGTTGCTCTTTGTCTCTTGCCAGATTCAGCTGTAGGGTGGCTTTTCTAACACTGTCCCTGAATGCCCAGGCAGTGTCTCTATTCTCCTGGGTCACCTGCCCCTTCATCCCCCTCTTTCCCCTCTTCTGTGCTTCATTTTCACTTGGCTTTTGTCAGGAGCTACTTGTTAATCTCTACATAGCTTTTGTCACTTTTTGCTTGTATTCCTGCTTGTTGGGATGGACAGTTCTTGAGCTTGGAGGAGGTAATTCTTGAAAATCAACTAGCTCTTCTGGATACCTCTTATATATATTTTTATATATATATTAGACTGTGTCTTATGGAATTCTTCCAAGCATTTTGCTAGATAGGCTAAAGTCTGCTCTTCTGAAGTCCAGGGTTGTGGTCCTGGTTTTTGCCCTGTGCATTTCTCACAGGCTTTTGAACTCCACTATATCACAGTTGCTGCAGTCAAGGCTGCCCCCAGCTTTCACATCCTCAACATATTCTTTCCTGTTAACTGTCATGTTCAGTAGAGTATCTATACTCTTGTTGGATTCTTGGTCAGCTCTGCCACCAAGTTATTACCAGTGCAATTCAGAAACTCTAGAATCTGAAAGTTTAAAAAATAGAGGGACTGGCAATAGGAGGGGTTAAGGAAAAGGTCTGTGGGAGGGGAAAGACAGTAAATACTTAAGTTTTGTGCTTCATGTATTTCTGGAGCTCAGGATCATCTCTAGAGGACAGCAGCTATTGTTGCCATTCCAGATGATGTAGCAAAAACTCCAGAGTGACTCTCCCTAGTTCTCACTAAGTGTGAGATCAGTGACCTTATAGGTGCTTTCTAGAGGACCATGAACTCAAGTGTTATATCGCTTTAGATCAATTGCCGATATAATTTAGCTGTTTGTCAATGGTAACCTTTAAGAAAACTCCCAGAGGAACATAAGTTATTTTGCTTGATGAGGATGGAATAAGTTGATCTTACTAAAATTTGGTTTCCTTAGACTCCCTTATAGCTCCTACCAATTAATGGTAAACTTACTTTGTTTATCATCCTGTTAAATACAAATAGATGTTCCCATTATCCATATTTTTTTCTAATAAGCTGTGAGGCTTTCTGCGTTGTAAAAGTAATTTTTCACAGATATAATTATAGCTTGTGTAAAAAGATTTCCTTCATCAATTTAAAATGTCTGCTTTTCAGATTCATTGATTGGCCTTTGCTCTTGCATTAGGAGGCACAGCAATTAGAAGTGCCTAATTTGTGTTTTCTCTACCATATGTCATTTTGTGCACCTCTGCTGTCTCTTATTAATCATCTCCCCCCTCAGCTGAACCTTTCTTACCTTTATAGTCTCACATTGTTGTCAAATGCAGTAAAATCAATGCAAGCACAGAATGATTTCAGATGGTTCCATTGAGAGTTTGTTGCGTAAGGGTCTACCTTTTTTATCAAGAATAACAATTTTTGAAGTATTTGGTTGAGTGTTTATTCCAGTGACTGGAGAGATACTTTACATAAGTAGTTCCTGCAATTACTGTTGTAAAAAGAACAACACTGTTTCCAAACTATATGCAGTGAACAAAATGTAAAATGTCTACTAATGCTCATTTAAGTTATTTTGCATCTCATATGACACTAAGTTTTAAATGTCTATTTTCTAGCTAATCTAAAAATTACTTGAATTGACTGTTTCAATAATAGGATGCAGTTGTGTATGTTACTGATAATTTGATTTATTCACTTACCTCGATTACTCTGTATCTAAGCAACTGTGCCTGCAACAAGGTATCTGATTTACAAAGGAGTGATAAAGTGACTGCTTGTGTGTTCAGTTTATTATAGCACAAACTCCCTCAAAAAAGCATAAATGTGCATATACACTTCCTAAAATCTTCTTGATAATACATGTATACATAAGTCTACCACTGGAAAGCGGGTTAGCAGTCTTTAAATGTTAAAATGACATCTTTTCGTAAGCATTGCAAAGCCTGGAGTTCAGTAAAGAGGGATGGGAGACCAAAGGCAAAAAAAAAATTCTCTCTCTAAGCTTATCAAGGTGTACTCTTTATTTTTCACTGGAAAAAGCAAATTGAAATGAGAAGACTTTCCTTAGAGAAAGGAAAAAAACATGAGTGATATTTCTGTAAATATATGCCATAATGCTGCTGTTTTCCTCTCTGAAAGTATCTCGTGTATTTTCAAAGCTGACACTACTAATGAAAAATAAGCTTGTTTGAATAAGTTCATTGTGTGAGAAATGAAGAAATGAGAAATGGCTCTTCAAAACTACTGAGCATACAAACTCAAATGATTGTCCATGCTTGTTAAACTTGTTTTTACTGTTTCCATCAAAAAAGCCATCTAAAATGTTAGAGATCTTAGATTATGGCCTTATGCATATTCTCAATTTATACTTCTGTATAAAGGAGAAAGGCAACTTCAGTTATCACTCCAAATGTGTTTTTGATGTCATGAACTATCTGTGATGGCTTCTACAACCATGGAAGTAAAACCAGGTATGTTGCTAGCAAGATTATGCTTTTCTGAAGACTATTTTTGGATAGTGTTTGTTGTTGGCTTTTCCCCCCTCCCCTTCCATCCGTCCTCCCTCAGTTTCCAACTAGAAGCAGAAATCCTTGGACATAGGTGTTCCTCTTCGAACCAGTTTAAATTTTGTATGAAAAATTTCATTAACTGTCAATTACAAAAATGTGGCTTATTTTTTGTGGCATTTATTTGTTTACATTATCAGAAATGTAAGTATTATGAAAGGAAGTGGTACTATAAAAACAAACACCAAACAACCAAACTCCCCCCCCCCAAAAAAAAAAAAAAACAACAACCCCAAACCAACATATATTGTGAAGGCTACAGTAGTGAAGACCTTCTTTTTCTCAAAAGACATTTTCAAGAGTGGTTTCCCGGAGAATACTCTTGAAGTTTCCCACTATCACCTTTGCCCAGATTTAGGCAAAGCTTTAAGATGGAATAAAATGTTTCTGTGATGTGTAGTGTGTGTGTGGTTGGTTGGTTGTGGTTTTTTTGTTTGTTGTTAGCTTTTGTTGTTTGTGGTGTTTTTTTACATTCAATTGTCTTATAAAGCTTCAGGAAAAAAATGAGCTTAAAAATATCCTTTCCTCATCTTAGTAGGTTGATCTGGGGTAGCAAGTGTGTTTTTTGGTGAAGTGTCTTGGTGTTTGGATTTTTGTGGGTTTTCTTTGTTGTGTGGGGTTTTTTTTGTTCAGTTTGTTTGTGTCTTTCCTTTGTGGAAAAGCAGGAGGTATGTCTGCTGGAAACTGGCTGGTGAATCCCAGTGCTTGCATTTTTACTTGAAGTCTCCTTTTTAAGTTTGAGTTCTCATTGTACTTCATTGTAGGCCTAGTTCTGTAATCCTTTTCTAGAAATATTAAAGGTCTGATTTGGCTGGAAAAGCAAAGTCAGGGAATTTGGTAAAGAGTATTGCAGAAAGGAGAAAAGCAAGATGAACTAAATATTGAGGGGAATAAGTGTGAGGGGAGTGTGTGTCATAATAAAAACATAAGTTATGTAATGTCTCTCCTCTTGGAAGAGGGTTTGGGGAATAAAGATGCCTATGAAACTGAACTATAACGATCTTGAAAAATGATGAAGGAACTGATGTGTTGATGGAAGACACTTGCTTCCTGACAAAACATGCTTATCTTTCATCTTTTTTGGAAACCTTGGAACAGTATCTGCTTAGTTACAATATCAACAGCCAGACTGGTCATCCAAATGTTGAACTTAAAAATGTCAAAGGATTAAAAAAGCTCAATAGTACTAAAAAATCAAACTGTAGCTTAATATTGATTTCATAGCTTAATTAAGTAGTGTAAGGTGCATAACCCATTGCAGAAACTTTTTCTGAAATAAAAGGAGAAAAAGAAAAGGAGTGCTCTCATGAGTTCCTATTATTTCTTCTGTCTCTTCCTAGGGTGACTGTATACGAGCAGTGAAGGCTCAATGTGTAATTTCAGTGACATAATTGCCTTCCTTAAATTTATCAATTTTGTTTGATACTAAAGGGAGCACAAGGGCAGGAAAAAGAAAGGCACTTTATAACCATCCTATTTTTTTTTTTACTGGATCTGAATAGAAATTATAAAAACCAAAGTTGTAGATTAACTACCAGTATTCATTTCTATCTAAAATTTTTTCCTGTAAAATTAACAGGAACTAAAAAGGGAAAACAAACAAAAATACACCATCAAGGCACTCATCCAGTAATAACTTAGCATGGAAAGCTCTGGGGGGTTATAAGTGATAGAGGTTCAGGAAAAAACCCTCAGTATTTCTAGGTAATTTGTCATCTAAGTAGTATAAAGACTTATCATTTATATTTCCTTTTCTCCTCTATCATCAGTTCAAATCTAAATGGGCTAGGAAGTGACAGCAATGATTTCTTTCTGAAAGCTAATTAGCAACTTAAGCTACTGAATTTATGGGGTTTTGTGGAGACGGCTGTACCTCAGGTGCAGTTCAAGGAATGTGCTCTCCATATGAAAAACCCTGCACTCACCAGTGCACTCACTTAAACCCGAGGTGAAATGAGCGTAGGGAATGCTCTAACCTCTTTAGCAATCACTGTGCTGAGACAGTTTCAGGCACACTGAGCACTCATGTTTCTCAATGCAGGCTCCTTTATATTCATCTTTCATCTGTCTTGTAGACTGTAAATTCTGTGATCCAGAACCATCTTTCATCGGTGTTTTGTGAAAGCCTTGCACAGTGAGTCCTAAGCCAGTACCTCAATACGAATAATAAATGTAGTTCTGATAAAGTATGCTTAAGAAAAAAAAAAAGAACAGAACCAAAATAAAACAACAAAAACCCAAACAAATAAAAAGAAACCTAGCTGAATCAATTCAACATTTTTAGTGATTTCTATGTTTTTTTACAGACAAGTTGAAAATTTTGGATTTGTTCTCCATCAGCCCTGCTGGGAAACACAAGCAAGTGTTAATTTTTGTGTCTATCATGAGCTATTGACTGGATATTCATGGGGCCACTTGAGCAATGAAGTCAATGCTAACCATGCAGATCACTGCTGCCCATTGCAGATTAATGAAGACACATAAAATTATTAAACATTAGCAGCTAGTTCTGTAATAGAGTTGTGCTTCTGATCTAGTAACAGAGATCCAGTCTAGTGATGATGTCTTTAGGAACACTGGTATTTATGGTGAAATAATTTAGGTCCATGATTTCTGTAAGCTCAGTTATTGAGTAATTATTCAGCTTTGCATTCAGTTTCCTAGTCCTGTTGAAGTAACTTCTACTGAGGACATCCAACATGTGCACAGCCAGCTTCACCCCTCTTTTCTGAACTGCAATGGTAGTACTCATTTCAAGTGAAATGTTCCTGAAGGAAGCAAGACAACCCTTCAGGAGGAGAATGGGTGACAATGTCTATTCTAAACAAGAATCAGTAGCATTTTTCATTTCATTGTTTCTAAAAGCAAAATGAGAACAAGAGTTAATCCAGCTGTAGGCCCAGAAATTAATATGGAACTTGTTCTGATTTTACTGTAGAAACCCGTATTTCCTCTGAGAAGGGAAGGGGGGGACCCCATCCCTGTAACTACTACAAAAAAGTAGTTACTAGTAGTGGAGGAAGTGTTGAGTTAGTGTTGTATGATGTTTAAGTTCACAATCTGGTAGATGAAGAAAAGAGTAACATAATGTAGAAAAGCACATGTAGTTTCCAGTTCTCTAGGGACAGAGTTTCCTGAAGATGGTTTCTTTTATGTGGATGAGCAGTACAGGTAAGAAAATATACTGTGAATTTTCTGTGTGTCTTAAGAGAACTTATGTTATTGGAAATGAAGCAGTATTGTAGAATGCTGGGACAGGCTTTTAAACTTTCATTGTGCCCTGTAAGGTTAGCACCGTTCTTTATCACGTGTCCTGTAAACTGCTTAATGTATAAATTCCTCCTTTTGTCATTCAGGTTTCTTCTTCATTGCTGTTCTGCCATCCGCAATATGACAAGGGCAGGCATGTTATGCTGTGGATCTTCTGTCTGCAGTATTGATAAAGTTGCAGGGTGTTGGTGGGTTAGCTGCTATGGTTTATTAAATGATAGATATATCAAATAAGGGGTTTTTTACACATTTTTGGCTGTATTAAGTTAGCACGTGTTGAAGTTGTATGCTAGTGACTTAAACACCACAACTGTCTGCAGCACCGTAGATCTTAGTTGTTGCTCTTTGTCCAAAGACTGAACAAAATTGGTGTTAGTATATAGCAAAACAAGATTTTGCTCATCGGTTTGAAGTCCATTCTTTCATATGCTAATCTCTTGTAAGTATTGGGTAATTAAGATAGCCTTTTAGAAGACTGTCAGACTAAAGTATGAAAGAGATTTAATTGTAACAGTGTATTTCCATGTGTATTTGGCTTTGGAAAAAGATGTGACTCCAAATATGAATTTCTGCTTGCTGGTTCAGCAACTGAGACATGAACAGGTAAGCTTTGCCAAAGGTGAAACACTGAACGCTGTTTCAAATAACTGGACCCTAACTCAAAAAAAAATAAAACGTTTCAAGGTACCCAAGACAGGTTGATGTATTAATGTGATCACCATGCCTAGGCAAGCTTTGTTACTATGTTTTAATCAGATCTACTTTTTAACTGTCCTCATGAGTGTGTCTGCCTAGCCTGTTCTAGGCTTTGCACGTGTGTTGTTCATGCAGCAGAAATTGGAATTTAGCGAAGGTTAGGTAGGATTATATGCAGGGAGTAAAGAATGAATGGGGAGATGTGGGGGTGTGAGTCACTGGGGTAACAACAGGGAGTATGTAACATGCAGGAGTACAAGGTGGGGGAAAATGAGCATGGAGGGAGAGCCAGCGTGAGAACGGGGAGGACTGAGGGAGACAGAAGTGGCTTTCTGGAGGTGCTGGGGAGAAGGATGGAGGCTATGTGCGTACAGGCTGCTCGCTAGCAGCTCTTGGCACCTGTAGGAGAAAGACTATGTGGAAGAGCTGGGGGCCAGCTGGCTGTCGGGGCTCTGAAAGAGAAGGACAAGAAGCAGTGGGTTCATGGGGCAAGATGCTGACAGAATTTCTTGAGGCTTATTGTGGATCAAGTGAGTGTCTAAATATAGGAGCTCGCTCATCACAACCACTGCTTTCAGAGCAATGTTGCTTCTGCTTATTTCAACTTGTGAGCAAAAGGGATGGGTTCGTGAAATGAATTTTCAGCATGCTCAAATGCAACTGATTCATCTTGGAGAGAAAGGAGATGGTAAGGGATCTTCAGATTAGCGCCTGCCTTCTGCTCTCTTGTTTTGAGGGCTCTGTGTGTTTGCCAAAATGTAGG
>NW_010195771.1:43986-69669 GCF_000695765.1 Mesitornis unicolor
GTAAATAACTAAACAAGTGAGATCCTTAATTGTTGCAGGATTTGTATACTTTTCGTTAGCATGCTTTTAAAAATGACTTGTGCCATCAGGTTTTTTCTTCTGTGATCAGGGAAAATGTTGTTCCCTGTTTTTCAAGCAAAATAAGGGCAGAACAGTGTTGATGCATCTGTGAGGCTGATGTCACTGGTCAGCACTACCAGTGATGGGACCCTGACTGCTTTTACGCTGCTCTGCTGCCAAGACCCTTGACCTTTGTCCCCGTGCGTGAAGGTCCTGCGGTCTTTCGCTTGGGACTCACTTGTAGTGAAGTATCTATCAGCAATAAATCTATTGATAACACAAAAGCCAGAGGCTTGAGCTTCTAGGTTACAGTGCACTTGCTCTGTGCAACTGTGGAGGTGAACACAAAATGATGTCGATCAGTAATGTTAGTACTGCTGACTTGGATTACGTGCCTCCACTACAGTGTACTTTTACATGTTTATAAAACCTTGTTTATAAATTCCTCCAGCAGCTCTTTTACAAGCTTCATCTTATGGAAAACTAATCCCTTGATGTAATGCACATAACAATAACAAGATACGGATCAGTGACAGATGGATACTTTCATACTTGGCATATGGTGTGTTATAAGCCTGCTCCCATCCTATTGAAGCTGATGAGTCTTTCCATTGAATTCACTGAGCTTTGAATCAGGCCCTGGAAGAAAATTAGTGTAATTCTACAGGCAGCTTGATATTAAAAGGCATGGGGGTTTAAATAACTTCAAACTTTTTTTTTAGCTTTGGAGAAGCCTGTGACTTCTGGTTATGTATTTTAACTGCCTTGGAAAGACACGCACACTGGATCATACTAATTAGCAGGAGTCCAGAACAGAGGAAAAGATCTGCTATATGTGTAAATCTTTAGCTTTAATAAGTGATGTTTGAGCATTGGAAGCAGACTGTCTTTGCAGGCAGTGAGGCATAACAAAGCTGGAAATGTTGGCGTGATAGGAAAATATATGAATTATGACAAACACCTCTTTGCCTTTAAAAACACTTAAAATACCTATTTGGCTCCATTTTAAATTTCCTGAGAGAATACAACTTAGCAGAATTGCCTTTGAGGAATTTAGAAACACTCTTACCTGATTAAAGCCTTATTTTTATTATTCTATTCAGAAATACTGTTATGATTAAGAGCAGACATTTACATAAATAATGTGTTTAAATTTTGACTGTGTCACAAGGCTGTCAAAAAAAGGTAGTTTGGAGGCTTTCTTACACAAAACGTAATGTGAATTTCAGCTTGATTCTTACTGCAGCCTGTGGCAGATAAATTAGATTCAGCATAAGCAGCTAACAATAAAATTGTGTTATTGACAAAGATGACTGTGTGGGATTTAACGGATCATCTAACTCATAATTTGCCATAAGTGGAATATGGTTCCCTAATAAAAAACAAAAAAACAGATTTGTAGGGAATGTAGTTCTGATACTAAGTAACCTCCATTCTTTTTTTTTTAATTGTTACTGCTGAAAGCTGCTTCCAAACCTTCTGAATCATCCCTTCAGTGCTGCCTTCTGTCAGGCACCCATCCAGAACCTGTGGTTGTCTACGGAGGTGGCTTTGATACCACTGAAGCAATTACAGATGTTAAAACTCACAGTACGTAGAACTGGGAGTGTATGTTTTGAAACTGAATATGAATGAGATATCAATTAAAAATATCCTGAACTCAAAGTCTGGAAGCAGCTGGAGTTTACTTTTTCCAGTTTCTGACCCACACAACTCATTGCAGTGGAGTGGTTTGACCTACTGATGCTGTCATTTTTTGTATTACTGTGTGGATGCATTTTCTAGTATTTTAGACCTCATTTGTAGTTTTTCTGAGACACTGGCTAAAAAGTTCTTGTTCTCTCTCTTTACCTTGATCAGAGCCAAATCTCTCTGACTAAAGTTTTAAATATTTAAATATTTCATAGGCTTGTTTTTCTTTCCTTGAATATTTTTAATCCCCTTTATTCCATAATTTGTCACCTGATGTCTTTTCTTTTCCAAACAAAATCATGGTTTCTACCCTAGCAGAAACTTTCTCTCCTGCACTTCCCCCTGCCAGCCTGACTCACTTGGCTGCTTCCCTGTATCTTTCCTTTAGTGGCAGCAGCTCAGGAAAACACTTGCTACTTGTTTGTTTGCAGGGATTCAGCAAAGCAGCTGTGGGTGGTTTGCAGAAGAGCTCAAGCAGATGAAGTCCGTGGCTGTACCTTCCTCAGCTTTGGGTTTAAAGAGCAAAGACAGAAGATTCTCAGTTGTCCTGGTCTGGGAGTGGGAATTGCACCCACTGCCGATGGGTGGTGTGGATCTGCACTGCTCTGTCGCCTGCTTTCCTGCCCCATGGTGCTCCTGTAATACACAGTAACATACATGATGCTTGCTGCCACTGCGAGCTGCAGAAATTGGGCTGCAGGAAACTGCTACTGCCTGGAGAGAAGCTGTGATGCAGCTATCTGGGGCTCACCTGCCTTGTCCTTCTAGGGCAGCCCTAGCACCGGTACTGCTGAGAAGGTTGCTCCAGTTTTGCGTATTTGCCATGGGTATTTCAGTGACACCAGATCCTCTTTGAACTCCAAAAGCAGGTTTAAGAAACTTACGTAGTAGGCTGTGAGCCCCCACCTCTCCACTGCCATTAAATAGGGTGGCTGCCCATAGTGTGCAGCTCCAGAGTGCACAGCAGGAGGGGCTGTCTGGGACTTGAGCTGATGGCAAGTGAAACTGGGCAAGGCAAACTGGACAGGGCTTGACTTCAGGTATCTACAAGTGTGTTGTGACTTTTAGTTCGTTCGACAGCTTTTGTAAACTGGCCTTTGCTTTGCTGCGCTGCAGGGGGCGAGATGAGCCAGAGTGTAGATATGTGCTATGTAATGAGATTTCCAAGGTCTGATCTTCTAAACTCTGGTACTGTAAGCTTCATGCTAGCTTGTTGGTAAATTTGTAACCCTGGAGGCTTACTAACAATGTGGGCTGTGTCTGAGTGCAAAACAGGCCCAGAGTGGATGGAGCAAATCTCTTGCTAGGAGTACTGTGTTGCACAGGAGCCCCTCTTCCAGCACCTGACTGCTCCTGAGAGTCCTTAACTGCTTTTTGTTCAAGCCACACACAGAAATGTTTTGCACCTGGGTTTATGCTCTAAACATGTGTTAATTTTATGACAAGATTGTAATTACACTTCAGTGCTGCCCCCTCTTTTAGTTACAAATGATAAAGTTAGCAGTGTAGCTCAATGCACTGTACTCTTTGGAAAGAAAAATAACTTGGTGATGTGGCTACTAATGAAGAAAAATACGAATTTTGCTTACTTTTAGATAGATATTTAGAAGTCTTTCTTCCTGGATTGTATTCCTCAGATTCTGGCTGTTGTATTTTGAGAAACTTACTGATCACTTTTTTCTGACATGCAGTATTTTTTCATTTAATGGATTATATTCTATAGCTCTTTTTGATGTAAGCAAAAAAGCCTAGCTTGCCACTACCTTGATTCCATGCTAGAAAACTCTGCTGTGCTATTCAGTGTCCTGTGTTGAAAAAGAATGATGTATTTTTTGTCAAATCTTACACTGATTTCTTAATTTAAATGCTGATAGTGAAATTTCAGGTCTTACCTGAATGGACATAGCAAGGTGCTAGCAGAGTTGGAAATAATTTTTATTTTGGTGATATGCAAGTCAAACCTTGACCTATTGTATACTGTACCATAGTAGAGACTTCTTGAAAGTAGTTTTCTCTAAACCTTGATGCTTTGATTCCTTTTTTTACATAAAACATACCTTGACTATGGTAATACACTTTAATGTATTTGTGTTTTTGTCCTTACAGCTGTGGCTTAAAACACAGTTTGTGGAAGCAGTGTAAAGATAGATTTTTGTGGTGTTGGTTCTAGAAACTCCTCTAAAAGTGATTTCTAAAAGGCTGATTCTCTGGGGTACATCTAGTTTGTGAATATCTAGTTGCAAGGATGTGGATCAACAAAGCGGCTCTCCCCTAGGCTTGCTCTTTCTTCTAGCTGTATGCTGTACTGTTCGCATAGTGTCTTCCAGTGGTACTGATTCAAAAATAATGTAGAGGTCAAAGCTGTTCGAACAGGAACAATAGCTGACCAGAAAAACATGATCTCTGCATGCTCATGGAACCTGCTGGCCAGGGGAGTTGTTCCTCTGCTCTTCCAGTGAAGTGAAGAATATAACATAGTATTGCTCTCACCTGAACTGGAATTAAATTGCTTTTCTGAATGTGGTCTACAGAACAGCTGTAACCAGTCTTCTTTTAACTACTCTTTTAAAACTAGCTGTAGATGAACAGATTGAAAGCTTCACCCACAGCTACTGAAATCAACGAGGTTCTGAAGGACTGTAGCTTCAATTTTTGTAGTATAATTTTCAAAAAAATATATGCTGATGAGGTAGAGAAAACTATATAGAGAATATCTAGTGGGACTGGGGGAACAATGCGGCGAAGTGACGCTGTAATCTCCAAGCTTTGTGTACAATGCTGAGAAACAGCTAATGGCAGTTTCTAGTTTGGTCTTTCCCTGCCTCCTTTTGTGCCTTTGGGGAAGTCACTGAACATGTGTGCTTGCTTGCTATATTGCAGAGATAGCACAGTTACCTGTCTCTGGAGGGTGTTGGTGTAACAGGTAGCGTGTTCGCAGAACTCTGCATGCATTAAGTCTTGAAACTGCGTTCTTCTCTTTTTCTCTGTACAGATTCGCAGCAGGTCCTGCTTGCAGTGACATAAAATTGTGTAATGAACCAAACCACAATAAAAACTTAATGGGAAATTAAATTAGACTTATAGATATTGTTATATTCGTTTACTGTACTACATTAGCCCAAGCTCAAAAAAATATCTTGTATTCCTTTACCGGAGAAAAAAAAAATTGTGGAAGTGTTTTTAAAATCACCTGCTACACCTTTCAGTTAGATTTTTTTTTTTAATTTAATAGACCTTTAAAATTATGTAATTGAATGCAATGCAGGAATAAAAAAGACTATTTCTGAAATTGCAAAGTAAAATTACTAGGCAGCTTATTTTTCTGTCTTAAGCTGTCTTCTCACTTATTGAACCAGTTACTGGTTACTATTCCTAGCTACTTATTGATTTCCTGGTAGCTTTATGACCTTTTTCTTAATCCATTATTTTGTAAGTTTGCTTCTTTGTAACTGAGTCATACACTGTTATGTCTTTGAGGGTCTCTAAGGATGTACAGTTACACTCTGTTTATCTGTTATCTGCTATCTGTGGTTAGACGACGTGGCCAAGTCAGTTGCAGTACATGAGCAGTAAAAAGTAATTAGAATAAATCTATTTATGTAAGAAGCTTTTGGTTACTCAAAACTTATGATGAAATTGTGCTACTCTGTGATGTTACAAATGCCACCTTTTGGTGATATTGAAGATTGCAAGCAGTTTCTAGTATGGACGCAGGTGTTGTAAATAATGCAAAAGACTAATACAGTGTAGCGTATAATAGAGCATAAATAATTGGTTTTCTCCTGGTCAGTGGTTTATGCTGAATAACTTGATTTGTTTCAATCTTTCACATAAAACTGTGTTCTGTTTGGTCTGGACGCAGTGTTGTTTAAAAGTAATTGACTTAGTCCTGTGATTTTTACTTGGACCCAATTTCCTATGGCTTTCAGAAATTTGATTGCAAGGTCTGTTCACAGAGGTGCTGAGCAATGCCTTTGTGTTCCATCAGGGTTCACCCTTCTGTCTGTATAACTCCCACGGGGCTGGGAATGAGGCCTGCTCAGGCTGCCATGCCAGGGTAGGTAGGCACAGTCAGAGGGTACTTGTGCTCCAACACAGGCCCCTCTGGTTGTTCACCCCAAAAATGTCTTCAAGAGTTGCAGTATTTCCTTTGACTTACAATGATAGCTTCAATCTATTATTCCTACTTCTGTTTCTAAAATTAAAAGAGATGTAAAAAGATATTTATTTTAGACAGATGTGCACTAGCTTTTTCAAGCTTGACAAATACTGTCCTTCTGGAGAAGGACACAACCACCATTTATTTTTTTTTCCACTTATTTTTCCCAATGGCAAGGATGAATGATAAGTTTTTCAGATCAATTATTATACTTTTAATTTGTAACTTACACCGTTGCTTTTTCTTGGGGCAGCTTTCATAACTCCTTTATAGGTAGCTGGGAAGAATGACTTTTCTGAGGAGGGGAAAAAATAAGGTAGAAGCACTGACTTTAAAAAAAAAAAAGTTTTTCCTTTTGGGAGAATAAAAAAATTATTAGGTAACATTATTTGCTTTTTTCTAGTGTCACATGAGCCCCTTCATGGATAGTGATCAACTCATTACATGTCGTTCCATGTCTTATGGCTAAAGGAAAGGGAAAGCTACATACTATTCTTTCTGTTGTCTAGAACAATACTTTAAAAAATGTGGATATTTTATTCTTTTATAGATAAGAATGGGGTTTCACTTTTTTATTAGAAAATAGCATTGGACAATATTATTGAGCTCTCACTCCACTGAGATGCAATACCAGAAACTTTTGTTAAAATATTCTAAAACATTAAGCTCTGGGAATACTTGCTGCTAATTTTAGTAGTCCAAACTTATTTTCTACATGACTGAATCCAGAGATTAAGTTTCAGTCTATTACTTTAAAATAAGATTGGGTCTGAAGAACATGCAGAGTTTTAGAGACAAGATTTCACCTTTATCAAGCTAAGTACCTCTGTAGTATACATTGTGACTTGAAGTAGAATAATTTTGAATGTGCAGAGTTTCCCAATGGGTTTTTTGTACTTGACTTTTTTATTATATCCTCAAAGAGAAAGAATAACACATCTTCTCTTTCATCCATTTTGATTCTCTGTTAAAAGGCATTTTTAAACTACAGGACATATTTGTACTTTCTGTAGCTTCCTTTGTAATTTTGATTGTACTTTGAGTTATTTTGTTCCTAATGCAAACATTATCTGTTTGACCCAAGAGTTCTTCTACTAGACTTTTGTGATTTCTGCAGGCTTATTCTCTGCAGAAAGCTAACTTGACTAACTTATTTTAGGAACAAAAGAATAAAAATCCTATTTGTCATTGCTAGATATCCATGTGTATTGCTAGTTAGTGTATGTGTGGAGATGTTAGTTTGTATAGAGGCAAAAGCTTTTTTAATCTACTTTTTGTTGATTATTTTAGGTCAAATTCTGTGATTATGCTTACTGATTCACTAGGGGTGTGGGAGTTCAGTTGGATTGCGGATAGTTTTCCCTGTATTTATACACCTATTCACAAACTAGTCCCATTGGAATACATTGACTTCCATTTCCTTAGGATTTCTCCTATGATGATCTGTATTTCCAATCCCCCATTTTCTGAATGGACCTGCTGATCTACTTGTAGTCCTGGGGTGAACTGGCAGATTTAATATCCTGCATTTTCCCAGTCCTGGACTGCTCTGTCCAGACTGTAAAATGTGATTTTAATTTTGGAAACTGTGATGAAAAGTAAAGTGGGCAGACATAGTGCTTTTTGCAAGCCTTAATATTTCACTTGTAAATACAAGAAAAGCAACTTCTGTCTTGGGGACGCTTTATTGTGCAAGGTAGGAGTTTAAATTCCCCACAGCCCTCATAGGCAATGTGAGGCAAATCAGTTTTAATGATGAAACCTACACTCCTCTCTGGCTAACTCTTAGATCTTTCAAAAAATAAGAACTTTATAGAAATAAAGATGAATGAATCCTCTACCATCTTCTCTCAGTCGACAAGTGACTGGCATAGGAAAGGCTTCAGGTGAGTAAGGAGTTTTGGAAATACTTCTCTAAAGTGAGAACTCTGTTCTGCAGTTTATGATGGTATCCTAAAACTAAAGGTTATCTCATTTCATGGCAGTTTTGATTTTACTTGGTTTGGGTGCATAAGTGAATTGTTACTCGAATCTGAATTTTTCTATTTGGCTTATCATGGATGGTGCAGCTATATAGTGTATAGTGGTGGCTGCAAAATAACTTTCAGTCTACTTGTTTTGTTCAGCAATCTTAAATATTTGCTATCGCAATGCCAACAGAAGTAAAGAAAGGGCAGGCTATGTTTTTAGGCTATCTCCTTAGCAATGTGGTTGCTGCAGGAGGGAGCTGTGGTGGTACCCACCAGCTCTGCAGCAGTGGCAGACAAACTTTCCGGAGCTTTACTCTCTCAAGGTGTGCTGTCCTCACGTGAGAGCTGTGTCACATGGCAAAACCAGAGTTAACCTAGCACTGGGAGTATGACCCAGGAGTGGTAGATATAATTTCCTTGTTTGAAGGAGGGATGGAGAGCTGGAAAGCAATAGAAGCTTCTGCAGACCTTTCTCATCTCAGCAGGATCATGAAACAAATGCCTATGGAAAGGGAAATTAAAGATACGGAGATAAACAGAAAATGAGAACGTGCAAAAGAAGCTTTCCAAAGGCAGCTCATCCCAAAACCAATGTAATGTCTTGAGGATTTTCAAGTGGTTTTGACTGTGGTAGGAACCTGTGAGAGCAGAGAGAGACTGTGAGGGACTATTTGTGGGGACTGGTTGAAGGGCAGATCCTGCTTTTTTTTGTTTTTTTTGAGAGACTTATATTGGGAGGTGAACTCTTTGCCACAGTGTATTGGTATGTAAAGGTAGAGAGGCATCATTGGTAGGAAGAGGAATTACATTGTCAAGTAAATCCAGGTTACCTGGAGGACCTGGGAAAGTTGAACCTGGATGAGGCTGGCACTGGGGGAGCATATATCAGTAATGTTGTTTTGAAAATGGCAAATAAGATGCAACGGTGTTAGATATTGTCAGCTTATTCATTGTCCAAATATATCTGCATGTTTTATGTACTGACAGGAGAGAGTCTGTGTGAGATTTTGGTAAATGCAGTTTTGTGAGATGGGAACTTCTGCAGACTTCCCTGGTGCTGAAGGTCAGAAGAGGGAAGGAGCTTTCTGGGGCAAATATTCTCTGCAGCTGAAACTGCTGGCTTCCCTCCCACCCGCTCCAAAGGAGCCCTCCAAAGTCTGTTACAGATTACTTTGATTATGCTACCAGGCGGTTCTCTTAGCCCCTTGGGGCTCAACCCCTTCCACAGGAGTTTATGTACATATAAAAGAAAAAAAGAAAACCCAAAACCTGGAAGCAGAATGAAAGAGTGAACACCTGCAGGGCCTGGCTATAGTCTATGCAAGCAAGCAGGAAAGAAATGTCTTTGCTTCTTGTTTGGCACCTTTCTGTGGAATAGGTCAGTGTTGCAGTATGGCAATTCAGAGTGAGCATAGCCGATAGTCATCTGGAACAAAAGGATTTTCCTTTTACTTTAACTGACTTTAATTCAAATTCAAAATTTTTGTGATTATTTTTTAATACAAGAGTAGTAAAAAAATTACCATGCAAATGGAAAATGAAATTAAGAATTAGCTACACCTATATTTTAATACCTGCTACTTTAAATAGCACCTTTCAGCTTCTCTGAATTATAGAAACATCAACTCATCTTCTCATTGTGCCCAAGAGAGATAAGTGTTATTAGCTTGATAAACAAAAATGTTAAGTAAATTACTTCTCATCTTACCTCCTTGCCATTTTCATTATTATTTTGCATATCTGAAAATTATTCCTGTCATGCAGCTTTTATTTCCATGTTAAAAAAATTATAAAAGCCTGAAACAAATGTATTGTTAATTATGCATGCTTTATTTAATTCTGTTTCTGTTTGACTAGAATGCCTTTATTCCTCCTGATACATTAGGTAAAGCATATTGATTTCTTAAGGTCCCAATCTTATGGGAATAACGACTGAAAGGTAGTAAATTGAGTAGTTCTGGGGGAAAAGACCAAAACAAAACCAAACAAAAAGTAACAAACTCCACCCTCAAAATCCAACAACCAAACTGCCACATTTTGAGAGCTCTCTAATAAATAAAGAAAAATTGAAGGACTATGTTCTTCCCTTTTATGAAACTTCAACCCCATAATTTCACAAATTATGTTTTTCTTCTGTTTAAGTTCAGATTTTTATAATGACTTGGTGAGTTTCCCATGCATCCACTTCCCTTTCATTTGTCCTGGAGTTGGCTTTGTCAGTCTGAGTAATTCTGGGTTACAGGTGAAAGAGGTAGCTTCTAGGAAATGTCAGTTTCTGTTTCATGATCAAAGCAGCTTCTTCAGTGACTAACATTGTGGGACCTCTGATGGACAAGCTCTAGCAGAAAAGAAGATGCTCTTCACATCTTTATCCAGAACATTAGGATATGAATGGTACTTACCTAGTAGAGAGCAATTGTGGAAGCCTAGATATACATCAGGCAGGTTTTATGGCGACATTTCTCTTTGCAGTATGCTTACTGGTGTTCTTTCATACTTATGATAACTGACTAGGTAGATCTGTGTAAAGAAAAAAAAAAAACAAAAAACAAACGCAAAAAACAAACAAACAAAACAAAATAACACACACAAAAACCCCAAAAACAAACAAAACCCCAAAACAACAACAAAAAAACACCAAAAAAACCCCAACCTGTTCTGTAGGCTTGGTTAAATGATATCATCTTATTCCAGGAGTCTGCTATAAATTCAGGCTAAATTTATAGGTGTCTTCCTTTTAAAATGGCTGTTTTTGAAACGCCTGACTGCTATTTCAATTGCCCAAGCATCTCAGGGGAGCTGGATATAAACATCTACCCAACAACTTCCTGACCCTTCACCTTTCTTCCTTCTGCTTTTTCATAAGTGATTTTATGGGTTGAATTCCCAGGTTGAAGTACTAGAAGTAGACTATTCACAGACCCCGGGCACTCTGATCCCTTGCCTGTTTTTAGATCTTTGTTCTGGGCTAAGCCATCTTGCTGTTATGGCTAAAATATGAGTCCTTATCTTCATGACTTCCTAAAGTCATGTAGCCCTGTAATCTGGATGACCATGATACACAGGATACCCTGTCAGGCAGTTTGCAGAAAGTCCATGATACTTAATGTTTCCCACATGAAGCTGCTAGGAAGCCTGCAGCCACTCTTCCTCCTGAAGATCCATGGTCTTCTGACAGTGCCCTTGCTAACATCAACCAGGCATTTGAGGCCTTGGGCAGTAACTTCTCAGAGTTTGTGAAGGGCATGAAATACGATTTTCCTTTGCATCATTCATTCTGACCTGAATGATACTGTGTATTTCATCTCTGCTGCATTAGGAGACCGAGTTTTATCTTCTCAGTAGGAACCTGAAAAACAATATTCTTCAGTTTATTGATGTGCTGCTACTATGAAAAGTAGTTAAATTGGTTAAACAGTTTTAAGCGCCAGATAAGAAAATCCTAGACCTTGAGGAGAAAATGTGTAGCAGACAGTATTTGATCCCCTATTAGGATACTGAGAGAGAGAGCAATTCAGGATTAGACAGACAATGCTTAAGATGGAAAATAGAACTAGGAATAAGCATAAAGCTTTTTAATTTTAGCAGGAAAGATAGGCATCTGCAATTGTCCTTATTAATGGACTGCTGAAGCCAACATTTTAACTGTTTTCATGTATATGGACAGAACAATTCCTTTCTGCGTGAAAGGCTGACTATAGATTGGTTATGAAGCTTGTAGGATTTTAACAATGCCTTGCCCGTTAAAATGTGTTAAGTATCTCCTTCCTTTGCCATGACAATGGCACTAGGCAAAGTGCACTCCAGCAGAGGCAGATTTGTAGGGCAAGATGCTGGGTGCTGAGGACCCCACACCCATGCTGTAGGACAAGTCAAGGGGGTTTCCCTTGGTCTAGCTCTAGGCAGGACTAAACATACCCGTTTGGGAATGGCTAGCATTTTAAATGCCCTTGGAACATGCCCTCATTTATTTTTGTCTAGTTGACTCGAGTTCACATTCTCTGAGCGCTTAGTGACACATGAACCAAACCACGGGAAGGGCAGGCAAGCGGGCAACTTGCTTTAATTGTGTGCTATTGAGGATAGTGGTGACAAATGCTCAGTATGCTTCTGTTCTTGCCATATAAGCATTTGTTATGTTTATTCCCACTCAGTGTTATGTCTGAGTGTAACCCTTTGTCTTTTAAATGCTAGCACTGCAAGACTGATTTACATGGAAAATTTTATAATGTTTCAGAATGCAGAATTTGCTTCATAGGCTCTTTAGCACATGAGTATTTATCTTTTTTTTACTCATGTAATTTGTGTATTGCTTGAATAACAAGTGCCAAACATCATGAAATGAAATGTACCAGTGTATCTGTATACATTCAATGTACTTTGATTCATATACTTAATAAAATATAGAATTGCTACTGTGATCTGGATGGATGATCTCTAAAGATCCTGATTTTGCATCCATGGGCAACAAAAGCAAAATAGTACCACTGAAGCTTTAAAACTATGCTTAAGCACTTAAAGAAATCAATGATGATCGTCTAGATGCTGTTGTACATTCCACTTAGCAGTAAAGTGCCTTTTTTAGGTGCCAGAAACTCTTTGCGGAAAGAAAAGTTCCTGGCCATAAGCACGTTGCCAAAATTTTACAAGGAATTTGGGAAAATGCCGAATGGGACTTGCAAATGTTGCTAGGAGATTACCTGCAAATATTTCACTTTGAAATGGAAGCTAATGCTCAGACCTCTGCGGTATTAAGTGTCCTGAGTGCTCTTGTTGTATTTTATAGAATCTGTCTTCATGCCTTCATTTACAAAAGCATATTTTAAGCATTCCATCCCATGTGTTTGCAGAACTCCTAAAAATTAAAGATCAGAATTATGGTCGTACTGCTTGATTGAACCTATGCAATAACAGATGTGTATGTATGACTGTTCTTATCTGAAAACCTGTAAATTTAACTGGTTGTCTACTCAAAGAGAATAGTATATTTTCCCACTGTCTTTATTGAAACTAGTAGGTGATCGAATTCATAGCTAAGGGAAGGGCACTGATGCAGGCACAGAAATGTGTGTGCAAGGCTTGACTAAAATAGCCAGGCTGCACTGTGGTCAGGTCACATCTTAGCCGTATTTTGCTGTGTTTACAATCCCATTTTCCCACCTATTCCTTTCTGCATCCCTGGGGAAAGGAAGGATCATCAAAAATACGTATTTCTCATTTTAGCTATCATGTCTTGGAAAGCAGAGAGGAGGTGGCTGAGCTTCACCTCTAGGGCAGCAGAGTGTAAAGGGCCACCCTTGATCAGGGTACCCTGATCCTTTGGGGACCCTTGGGGCTCTGGGAACCCCTGAAGTCCATCAACAACCATTGATGCCTGAGGGCCTGTGGTCCCCTACATGGTGACAGGCTGTGGCAGACCTGCAAGCAGGAGCTGGGTGATGATTGGGGGGGGGATCTGTCTCCTCCCACCACACATGGTGAAGGGGGAACATGCTTAGCCTTGTCTTTATGGGAAGTCACTAAGGGATGGATTTTTAAACGTTCTAGTTTTGATGGAAAAGATTTGGAGACTACTAAATGCTGTTTCCAAGCAGGAATGAACTTTTGAACCTCTCACTAATTGTCTTAATTAGTGTATTTCTTTCAATACTTATCTGCAAGATAGTCTAGAGGGACTGATTTTTTTGGAGTTGATTAGTTAAACCATTGTTTGTGGTGTTAATTTTCTCTCTTTGTGTAGTTTTGGAGGAGAAATACCTAACAATAGGTGAGGAATTGATTTAAAGACTTAAACTACCAAGAATAACAGCAAATATATTGCTGCCTTCTTTATGTTGGTTTCCTGATATATTCTAGGATGGTTATTAACTTTAGCTGTAAATTTATGTACTCCAAAATTGTGCTTCTGCTGATAGAGCTTCTCTGGGCTCAATTGTAGTGCTGCAGCTAGGTTTTTCTTTTAGCAGCAGTCCATGAATAAGGTTATGCAGAGGTGATGGGACCAAAATTTTGCATTTCAACTAGACTATTTCATCCACCAGAGTACTTTCATATGGACTTTCTTCTGAAAAGATAACTTTAATTTGTGTGTGTATATATATATATATAGAACAAAAGGAGTTAACTCCAAAGGCTACAGGAAGCCCCCATAATAACCTCCCTCTAGCATTTCAGATGAAAAAATAATAAACCCTTCCAATAAAAAACTTTGTAAAAATCTTGTTTTATTCATGACTTGATTTTCTAGTCAAATGTGTTCTTTAATACCTTAGTTTGTGAATCAAGGGTAAGACTGGCCAAAAATGTCCCCTCTTAAGGGCAACCATGTGTTACCTCTTTTTGTATGTAAAGATGCATTTCACTGAGGTAAGACAAATGTTCATGTTACATCACTACTTTACTTGATGCCATGAAAAACATGTAACAGCTTTTGAATTGCCTTTCTTCACACTTCTTAAGAGGTGAAAGTACTGAAAGGGAGCAGAGCCATTTTAAACGTGAGGTCTGTGAGAAAGTTTTAGAGTTTGCCCTAAATTATTGATCAAAATCGAAAGCAGCAAGTGTTCTGGTTGCATCTTCTAGGAGCCTAACTCCATGTCTTCAGCGTCCTTGCCTCTCACCTCTCAGTACCCAGTCATGCCCTTCAGCTTTCTCCATCCATCTCACTGCTGGCCCTTTGTCCTGATGCTCCCTTCTTTGTGCCCTCCCCAGGGGAGCACAGAGGCGCAGCCTCCCAGATCAGCAAGTGTCTCTGAATCCAGGGTCATGCAGTGACAAATTACCACCTGCAGACTCCTGCAGGAAAGGAAACCTACTCAAGAAACATGGGTCTTGCAGGTAGTGCATGCTTCTCTGGTGTCTCTTGCTGCATTCTTTGCAACATCTAATATTCAGGGATGTGGATAAGTGACTCGTTTTGATTGGACCCTCAAACCTTTTGAATTGTGAAAATTCTAAGCAGTTTCTTGTGATGGTAGTGCATAAGGCCATTTGGCTATAGAAACATGGTGAAAATGAGGTTTTTGTTTATCACTAATGGTAAGAACAGAACAAACTTGTTCAATGTAATATTTCTTGAAGTTTTAAGAAAGCTTTTTTCAGAAATAGATATGGATGATGTCAGTTATAGGTTTTTTTTTGGGGGGGAGGGAAAGCTTCTTTACAATTGAACTTTAAAGTCACTTGGAGAAGGAAAGGTGCATTGGGTAATAAGAGCAATTGAATATATACAGTAGGAAAAAACATGGGTATTACTAATATTTGAGTACTGATTTGCACCAAGTGAAGCTTGACATTCTTATTTCATGGAAAAAGAGGCTTCATGGCTTAAGAGAAAGTTTGCCTATTTGAGGGTCTTCTGGTAATGATACAGCAAGGTATTTAAAGAACATAATCAGAGAATCATAGAATGATTTAAATTGGAAAAAGCCTTCAAGATCAAGTCCAACCATTAACCTAACACTGCAAGTCTTTACCAATATGCAAAAATGTTCTTTAAAAAAACCCAACCAAACAAACAAAAAAAACTAGTATTTTTTTAGTAGAGAGATGGAGAGAAGAAAGGGGGGGAGGGGAACCAAAACCAAGTGAAAAATATGTTCTGGTTTCTGTTTTGATGAGAATGAAGATCACCAGACTTTTAGAAAAGGCAAAAAGTTTTGGAGACTTGAATCCCAAAGCATTTTGTATATTGAAAAAAAAAAAAGTACTTGCATTAATAAAAATTCAAGTAATTTAATTAATTTCACTTTGTGTTTGTAGTTGTCCAGCTGTTCTCATTTAAGGAACTAGTCATAAATTGTACTTTATTTTTTTAAAGCCTCCTGAGTTATTGCTTCTAAATCAATCCAGGTTGGCGGTAGCCTGAAATAGCTGCATTCTCATATCTACTCATACTCCTGCCTTATGCAACAGCATGTGTTGTATTTTGTGTGCCCTGTAGAAATGACTCATCCCTTTTGCAGCTCCTGCCCTTGCAGCAGAAGCAGCAGAGCAGGGCTTAGGGAGGGTGCCCTTTGCCATTGCACACAGCAGCATGTGCATTTCTGCCACAGCCAAACTGTGTTGTGCTGAAGTAGTGCCCCTGCAGTCAGTGGTACTGGTACCATGGGGCATGGGCTGCCTTGTCCACAGCTCCCCAGAATGGACCCTTGCTCATGAGGGCTTCCATTAGCAGGAGAAAGCTTCCCAGCCTCTTCCTTCTGCTTATTTCTGGTGTGTTTGAAATTTATTGCCTCACCTGGGTTTAAAGTTTCTTAATTCTAAATCTGTTTACAGAAATAAATATTCTGTCCTGACTGTCCCATCATTTTCCTTCCTCCTTCTTTCTTCCCTGTGTTGATAACAGTAAATCAAAGCAACTTTGATTAAATGCTGTTAGAGCACTGAACAGATATTTAACTAAAGAGGTAGTTAAGATGAATGGATGAATCACTGAAGATGAAAACTTGAAGCTGACCTTTAAGTCATCTACTTCTTTCCCTTATTCTATGTTAATTTCTTATATCTTGTCCAACCTGAAATCTTGTGAGTAGCCATGCTTCTGACTATATCATATGCAAGACATTAACTTTCCTTTCATCAAAATGTCCCGATATTTATTTAGAGCATGTTATATGCTGTGCACCAAGCCTTAAAATCAATGGAAGCCCCAAAGGCAGGGAGAGGTTGTTTTGAGTGGATGGTGCTGCAGGTCACTTTGTTCCCCAGCCACTTCACATTATTAAGGGAATGTATAATCTGTAATTTAATCCATATGTGTCTGTGTTCCCCATAACCTGCCTACTCTCCTCCCCCTGCAAGTGGCTTGTGTCTGTCTGACTCGAGAGAGATTTTGAAAAATACATATTTTAAAACACATCAATCACGTAAGTTGAGCATAAACTGAATATCTGTGGGTTTGATCTGCAATAAACCTCCTCAAGTTTGTGGTGTCACTTCAACAGATGGGGCAGAGGGGTTATTTATCATCTTTTCTGTCTTAGTACTTGAAGCTTAAGATTCAGCTGCAGACAAACTCTAGATGTAGTCCTTTTTGAAAATTCACTGAAGTCAGTAGAAATGAGATGTCAGGAATTGCTCCTCTGGATGTCCATTGAACACAGGTGACACCCATGTAACACTTGTCTAATGACCAGGTACCTGCCTCCCTAGTGCCACCACTTCATCCAGTCCTCAAGCTTGCATCACAGACAGGCATCTTGTGCTCTTCTAAGCAATAAATAAAAGATGTTCCCAAAACAGGTTCTAGGACCTGTTTTACGGAGTTAATGTAAGGATGGGCAGGACAATAGGGTGCCCATCATAAATATCCAAGATCTTAATTGCAGAGCAAAGGGACTGCTGTTTCGGAATGCAGTACGTGCTTGTGTCACTTAGCCCATTTTACCTCTCTGGTAGATTAACTGCGTATAATATACGAATGTAGTTGAGTATCTGTGCTGCTGTTTTTTAAAACTCTATTTTTATTTTTTTAAAATTAGAATTCCCCTGCCACCTGTGTGGCACTTCACTGTTTTGCCAGTTTATCAAGAATCAATTATTTTATTGTGGTTAAAGCACTTACAGGTGTAATCGCTTGCCTACAGCACTTCTCAGAATACGGCTAGTGAATATAAGTAATGATCATAAAATTCAGGTGGTTTTGGATTGCTTGTGTTTGTTTGTTTGTAATATTGAATCTGCTACTGGCTATAATATAAATGGAAACTACTGTCTGATTCTTTGCGTACATTAATGTAAGTGATCTCAGATGACAGAATTAATTTATTGAGCAGTTTCAGTTTATAATTGCAGAAATTTCTCTATTTCTTACTAGTTAAAACAATAAAGGATTTTTTGTTTGTCATACTGTTTAAGGGTTAGTGGAATGTGATTTCACTTAAAATATGTGAGATATCTCTATGTGCAAATTCGCAAAATATATTAGCACTAAGTTGTATAGGTTTGTACTCTTTTTTTTTTCCCCAGCAGGTTTTCTGAAATAAGAAACTTCACTTAGAGGGACAACTAATGTTTTGGTCTTTGATACTATTTCTTATCATAGGGTCTCAAATCCCTACACAGAGACTAATAAATAGTTGTTTCCCTGCAATCTCCTTGAGAGGTAGGCAGCTGTTTGCACAGTCTGTTACTGGCTGTCTAGCTGAAGTACAGAGAGCAAGAGGTCATTTTCATAGAATTATAGAATGCCAGGTTGGAAGGGACCACATCTTGTCCAACCTTTCAAGGTAAAAGTATAGTTTAAATGAGATGATCCAGCACCCTGTCAAGCTGACTCTTAAAGCTGACCAATGTAGGGGAATTTACCACTTCCTCTGGGAGATTGTTCCAGTGGGAGATTGTTCAGTGGTAAAAAAACTTATTCTGGAGTTCAGTCGGAATCTCTTCAGAAGCAACTTGTGTCCATTACCCCTCATCTTTTATTTACTGGTACATGATGATAAGGTCCCCCGTAAGCCTTCTCTTCCCGAGGCTGAACAGGCCCAGTTTTCTCAGCCTTTCTTCATTTGGCAAGTCTTCTAGTCCTCTGATCATTCTTGTTGCCCTTCTCTGGACCCTTTTCAACCTGTCCACATCTTTTTTTATATAGCAGGGACCAAAATTGGGCACAGTATTCAAGATGTGGTCTGAGCAGTGCCGAGTAGAGAGGGATAATGACTTCTTTGTCCCTACTGGTGATGCCCTTTTTAATGCAACCCAGCATCCTGTTGGCTTTCTTTACAGCTGCAGCACACTGTTAGCTCATGTTGAGCTTGTCATCCACCAAGATCCCCAGGTTCCTTTTCACAGTGCTGCTCTCTAGCCAGGTGGAACCTAATCTCAGCTGTATTCTTGGATTGTGTATTCCCAGATGCAAGACCTTACCTTTGTCCATGTTGAACTTCATAAGGTTCCTGCTAGCCCCTTGTCCAGTCCGTCCAGGTCTTCCTGGAGGGTGGCCCCCCTTCTGGAGTGTCTACTACACCACTCATTTTGGTGTCATCAGCAAAGTTCATCAGGGAGCTCCTGATCCCAACATCCAGATCACAAATGAAGATATTAAATAACGTTAGGCCCAATATTGATCTCTGAGGGACCCTGCTTGTGACTGGTTGCCAGTTAGAGAATGAAACATTTACTACCACCCTCTGGGTATAGCCCATCAGCCAGTTCCCCACCCACCGCACAGGCCACTTACCTATGTTGTAGTTTGTCAGTTTTTCAAGAAGGCTGTGGGAGACCGTGCCAAAAGCCTTGGAGAAGTTCAAGCAGACAATGTCCACTGCTTGCCTTGCATCAACCGAATGGGTTTCTATGTCATAGAAAGCAATCAGACTTGTTAAGCATGATCTTCCCCTGGTGAATCCATGTTGGCTTTTCCCAATCACGTGTCCCAGTTTACTGGTGATAGGAGGATTTGCTCCATAATCTTCCCAGGAATGGATGTGAGGCTAATGGGCCTATAATTACTTGGGTCCTCTTTGGAACCCTTCTTGTATACAGGGGTGACATTAGCCTTCTTCCAGTCTTCGGGCACATCTCCCAATCTCCATGACTTCTCAAAGGTTATGCAGAGCAGCCTTGCCATGACATCAGCCAGCTCTCTTGGCACTCTCAGGTGGATGGCATCTGGGGCCACTGATTTATACGAATCAAGCTCCTGTAATAGTTGACACACCAGCTCTTCCTTCACTGATAGTGGGTCTGCATCTGCTTCAATATGGATAGTTGTACCCATGGCCTGGGACCCCCAGCAGCACTGGTAAAGACAGAGGTGAAGGTGTTGAGGACCTCTGCCTTTTCAGCATTGTTGGTGAGTAATTCACCTCTCCTGTTCAATAGTGGGCCAATATTCTCCTTTTCCTGCTTGCTGTTAATATATCTGAAGAATTCTTTTATGAAATTTCTGACATGTCTGGCCAACTTCAGTTCAAGCTGAGCTTTTGCTTTCCTGACTGCATCCCTGCATGCCCTGGCAATGCCTTTTTAATTTTTGGCAGGTTATGCTCCACTTTTCCATCTCTGGTACATTCCCTTTTTTGTTCTGAGCATGCCCAGAAGCTCGCAGTTAAGCCAAAGGAGCCTGCTACCCTTGCTTATAAAGGGAATGAACTGGTTTTGTACATCTAGGAGAGTGTTCTTGAAAAGCTCCCAGCTCTTACTAGCTCCTTTATTTTCTATAGAAGCTTCCCACAGAATCCCTTCCAACTGAGCTCTAAGCAAGCTGAAGTTTCCTTTCCTAAAGCCTAAAACCTTTGTCTTGGACTAACCTTCAGTGAAATTGTGCACAGAATCTAGGGGTCTTATCTGTAAGTGCAGCTCAGACTAATCTCTTTCTATAGGTGGTCCTTCATGGACCAAGATACTTAATACTATTATAGGTATGGTTGCATATAATCCTCATGTTCCATTAAGTATCTATTTATCCATATTGCTGAAACACTTTATTCGTGCTACATCTCAGAATTTATCAGGGGTATCCTTTGGGTGTTGTCTTTTCTTCTCTTGCCCATAACTTAGTTTTGCTTGGAAAACTAATCTCTTAAGTTTCCACCTATATTTTGCATAGTAACCAAATTTATTAAACCTTTTCTCTAAGAGGGTTGTAGACTAAAATCTCATAAGAAAAGAACGTAAGACTGATTTTTTTTTAATTAATGCAATTTATAGTTAGTGGTTTGTTTTTCTTACAGTCAAAACCTCAGGGTTGCCTCCTCAACGTTAATTCATCTGACTTTTCCAGATTGATGTTTTCAATGAAGGATATTTTGCGATTGTATTAAGCTTTCCAGACTTAGTGTTACTCTGCAATCTTCAGATGAAATCTGGCAAGCATGTGGATGGGGCTCCTGGTCAGAAACCATTGCTAACAGGAGAGCATTGCTCTATCAGCTGGTGAGATGAAGTGTATAGGACTTGCTTATAAGCTAATTATTGTTCATTATCATGTTGAATTACCAAAATCTCTGCCATATTAGGTGCTGTGACATTGCCTTGGGCATCTTTACTTAGTAGATGCTCAGTAACAGTGGAGGGAATGTTCATTTGGGTCATATTGGGATGGACAAGGCTTTCACAGGTTTCTTAATAGCAATTGAAAGCGTGATGTAAATCACCACAACATAAGCAGAATGAGACAGTGTGGAGAATGGATTAAATCACCATGAATTTTATGAAACAAGATATGAAGTCTATTAGAATAATACTTATTGCAGCTAGTCAGCTAGTAAGGATCTGAAGCTGGTGTTGTCCTTTCCCAGCTTTGTCAGATCTCTGATGCTTTTTCTTACTTTTTGGTCTCCAAGTCTTGCACAGTATTTGTAACCTTGAGTAGGTTGGTCCTGAGCAGCACAGGTTTGTGCTTTTAATTTGGCCCTCTACAGCTTCTGAGTAGTGTACTGTATTTATTACTTGCACTGTGTGTTTCTAACAGAAGAACATATTAACATTGATTGAAGTCCCCAGCAGCTTGTCTTGGATTGCTTCACAGGCATTTAGTCCTATATTCACTTCTGGATGACAACTGAAGTTACTTTAGTTCATGTCACTAGAATTAATAGCAGGTGGCTGGGAATTGACCTGGCTCGGGACAGCAGTGCTTGGTAGCTTTCAGGTCATCATACTTGTGACCTAGAAAGCAGGAGTCAAAAGGTAGGCAAAGGGAGCTAAAGGGGAGTAAAAAAAAAAAATAAAAAAAAAATCTGTGCAGCTATTTGAAACATGGGCAAGGTTTCCGAATCACAAAAAAACCTGTAAGCAGATTATATATTCCTTATAATGTGCAATGTACTTTGAAGTATAAACTGTTCAGTGAAATACTTAGCAGTAACACGCTTTTAGACCACCTCTTAACTGTTCAAAATACATAGGTGAAGTAATAGGGTTCTAATGGTTGATTGATAAACTGATGTGTTTTTTTCCCAGCTGCTGAATTCATAAGGAAAAATGTTGACTTTGAGATTAGAGTGTAACTCGGGATCCACAGAAACACAGATTTAGGTTAGCAGTAGCTGTCAGATGGGGAAAGGGAACTCCTTTTGATGCCATAAGGAGGTAGTAGGCTTCAGCATAGACTGCATTGTACAGCAGCACTTTTTTGTTTAGTAATTGTATATGGCAAAAGAACACAAATGTATTAACTGTAGTATTTTGAGTATTGATGATGATTTAATTAATCTTTTAATACAAAACAGTTTTGAAAGGAGTATATGAAACATGACCCTTTTTATGTCTACTCTAAAATTTTAGGGACGTTTTTCTTAATTCTCAGTGACTTTATGGGTCTGTGACTTTGCTTTTCTTAACATTGGGCACCTCATGCTTTGTCCATTCTAGGAAGCATTTTAGGCTGCTGTTCCCACCTGTCAGTAGGAATAAGATGGCAGGCGAAGAATAGCATTGCTTTTAAAACTCACTTGATACAGTTTTGGGGAAAAAAACACCAAGAAGAAAGCTCTGTACTTTTCCAAGCACATACTCTTGAGAACACATTTTTAGGATCAGGGCTTTTGCAAAGCTGAAGCTCACTGTTCCATTATAAAACCTGCTTTACACTCCCCTGTGTTATATATGCTTTTTAATTTTTCCTCAATCGCTATTTACTAATTATCTGTCTTCCTGTGATTGCATACTCAGATTCTCATGTATATTGATCTTTACATCAAAGGGCCTCTCAAAGTAAATATTTAGCACTGTGTTAATGAAAAAACCAAACAGACCCCGAAATAAAAGAAAATAATGAAAAAACCCAACAAAGACCAAGCAACACACCAAAACCCCAAACAACCCAAAACAAAACTTAGTTCTATAATTTATGATATATTATTGGGCACCTTTCAGTTTTGTCACGGATAAAATCTGTTTCTGAAAAACGGGTTACTTTCCCTCTTTATTGAAGCTAGACAATGTATTCCTCTATTTCCTGGAAGGTGTCTTCTCAGACCTATCTCATGCCCTATGTCACCCCATTTGCAGCTGACAGCATCTCACTGGGCACAGCCAAATGGCAGAACCCTCCATTTACTCCTCTCCTGTAAAAGAACCCTTAATTATTAACGTAACTGCTGACTTTATTGTTCCCTTTGTGCTTACCTCTCAAACAGACTTTCATTGTACTTGTAGGAAACATGCTGGCAGTGTGTTCAGACTGATGGTCGTCCATAATTGGAAAATCAAGAATTGGAAAATTGCAGAATACCACCCCTCCCTTTCAAGCACGAGGGAACAGCATTATTTGAACATGTCAGAAATACAGGATTCCTCCTATATTTCTCTTCTCCAGCCTCTCTGTGTATTTATCACAAAGCAGTGTAAGTGCAGTCTTATATGGTCTCCAGTTGTTACTGTTGAAGCAGCACCCTGTGTGAAGTCTGGCCTTGAAGTTGGGAAGTGTTGTAACACCTGGGCAGGGGGCTAGTGTCTGAACCAGTCTCTTTTTTTTTTTCCCCTTGAAATGCCAGTCCTTAACTGTTGCCAATTTTTTTTAGTTTTTTTGTCTTTCTTACTTAGTATTCATTGATGGAAAAGAAGGCTATTCTGGTGTTTTTCGTTCCATTTGTTGCAGTATTTGTGTTACATAGGTCAATTTAGCTAGCTCATGATGCTTTTTCATTTGTAAGATTCAGAACAAAAGGATTTTAGTGACAGCATAGGAATTTAAGATTGCTAGAAGTTGGCATAAAACTCAAGAGTAAGTTTGTTAAATGAATGGAAACAATGAAGAATAAGAAGATACGCATTTTTTTAGATTTTTAGACATCTAGAGTATTTTGACCTTGCAGTGTTCTAAATTCAGATGTCATGTTCAAGATTATTACTTAGTAAGGTAATAAAGGACTCTGCAACAATTCTCTTATTTTAAGTTTACTTGGAAAAGTCTGGCTACCTGAAAACAATTTCTAATGTCTTACAGAAATTGAAGAAGAGCTGATAAGATGGGGTGAGGGGAGAAGAGATGTAATTATATTTCAAGCTGTAGCCTTTCTTCTTCAAAATTCCTTTATCTATAAATCTGTATTTTGAGAACTTGTTTTAATGTCTGTTGACTTCTTGGCTTAAACTTTGAATTTCTAGCTAGTTTTGACCCAAAGGATCTGCATATTGGTTAGGGAAAAATAAGCTTTTAATAATATTTATTTCTCCTCAACATACATGAAGATACTGGTTTCTTTTCATGCAGGTATTCTGTTGTAACAAAAACAATGCTGACTGTGTGATGTTAAATGCTTTGCTGGAATAAACACTTTTCTTCTACTCGTTTTCCTACCAATTTTCCAAAATTTAGAGGAATTTTTGAATTGAAAAATTGAATTCCATCTTTTTTTTTTCCATCATCAGAAGCTTCAGGTTACAATTTTTTGGTGGTTTTTTTTTTTGCAGCATTTCATTTTACAGTGACATAGAGTAAGAAAAGAGTTCAGTTGTTTTGACGAACACATCGAATATTTCACTCTTTTTAATCCAAGCTAGGAACAAAGGCAGTTATTGTGGGCCTTTTATTTAACTTTAATGGCTCTAACACACTGAAATGATACTGCTGGAGGTGTTTCAATAATACATCCTGCGGATGTTTCATTTACAGTACTAGGATGTTTATTTCCTTTCCAAGAAAACCTGAACTTTATGTAATGATTTAGAGGGGAAGCTTGGAGCCCCTTTTCTCCTTTTTGCAAACTCAGTGGCCAAGAATATTTAGTTTCGGAGAATTCTTCTGAAAGGATTAGGAAATAGTTTTCTTTCAAAAAGTAGATTCCCTACTCTGTGATCTGGCACATTTGCAATAAAGTTTATTTTACACCATTTGACAACCTGATGTCCAGTTCTGTTGCTTCAGAGCCAAAAAGCCTTGCTATACAAAGGGTGTATTTTCAAGATAAAAGAATGCCTATAACTTCCCACTGTGGAAAACTTTTAGTAGCAGTTGAGGATGAGAAACAAAAGGATGACTATGCCGAAGCTATTAGAGCAAATATATACACACTTTTAGAAATAGTGAGAGACTATTGGGAGAGAAAAACAACCCCAACAACCTCCAAACAAAACACCCGAAAAACCAAAACAAAACAGAAGGACACAAAGCTTGTAATGGCTTTTAAGAAATACCCAGTGGAAGAAAGCAAGCAGTATCTTCCTTTTATTTCCTTTTTGTGCGTGTTCAATGATCTTGATGGCAGCCAGTATATTTAGATTCTCCTCCTCCTTGCCCATGCCATGTGACAAAAGCACTCCAGCCAAAACATGTTGAAGTGCTCTTGAAAGTGGGCAGTGAGGCTCTTCCAAGGTGTGAAGCCCACAGTGCTGGAGGAGTTGGTGCAGCTGTGCGGTGTGTTGGGGACTGCAGTGCAATCTGGTGGAGCTGTGCAGGGGAGGATGTGTTGCTAACTTCCGATGTGATATGTGCTTCATCTCTGAAGTCGTGGGAACCCTTAACTCCTGATGAACTCAATTAAAATGAAGGATACATTTTACACTATAAATTAAGGGCCTGTGCCTTAAAATAAACAGCACTTGACAATAGAAGTTGGATATTGGGTGGTTCGAACTGCCTGTACAGGTTTTGAAGTTGTATCTGAGTTTAACACTTAAGGAGAGTTTATGATGCCCATCTTAGTTTTAAGAGGCACTTACGGTAAATACCTACAGGAGTGACATTTAGAGACCTCTATATTGCCAGAATCAAATTGTTTACTACAAAATAGGAAACAAATTTCATGATCAGAACAGCAAAAAGCAGGCAGAGGAAGTCTTTTATTGCTATCATTAGTCTTACTTAATGTTCAATAGTATGAAAACTGTTTTATACTCTGTATAGGCCTCCTGCTG
>NW_010195771.1:69700-79955 GCF_000695765.1 Mesitornis unicolor
GTTTTTTGCCATTCCCTAGAGGCCTTCTATTAAAGGAAGTGTGTTGATCATCACCAGATACATTCATGTGCTTGCCATCTTCAGGATAGCTGCTCTGTTCTTCTGTGTTGGTGCATAATAAGTATTCCTCTCTTTTTTTTCTTTCTTCCCCAGAAGCTAATTTTTGCTTTATTGCAACAACTGAATGTGCTGTCGAATGCTTGGTTTCTGGTGTTTTGCTGCGTGTTCAAACAAAAGATAATTTCTTTACCTCGTCCAGTAAATACAAAATGTTTTTCTGTTGTCAGAGAAATAAATGCTTTTTTTTTCCTACTGTCAGAAAAATAAACTACTGAACTTTAAGTGAAAATATGTTATTTTTATTAATCCTTATCCATTGTACCGAATCGTCAATCGACTCAGTATTTCATCTTCTTTTCTGGATAAATATTTTGTTGAAGTTACTTTGTAACTCCTCTGTTCTTTGTACTTTCTGGAGATTTTGAGAATACTTTCAACCTTAGTTTGTATTTTTAGTTAACTCATGTAATACAATGCATGTATTTGTGTGGTTAAATATATAACACATTTGACAGACAAAATAATTGAAAACAACCTCACATTAACTTGTATTCACAGAATGTTAGGAGTTGGAAGGGACCTCAAAAGATCACCCAGTCCAACCCTCCTGCCAGAGCAGGATCACCTAGACTGGGTCACACAGGAACGCGTCCAGGTGGGTTTTGAATGTCTCCAGAGAAGGAGACTCTGCAACATCTATGCTCCAGCTTCCTCCCATTGCCCCTTGTCCTGGCATTGGCTGTCACCGAGAAGAGCCTGGCTCCTTCCTCCTGACACTCACCCTTTATAAATTTATAAACGTGAATGAGGTCACCCCTCAGTCTCCTCTTCTCCAAGCTAAAGAGACCCAGCTCCCTCAGCCGCTGCTCATAAGGGAGATGCTCCACTCCCTTGATCATCTTTGTGGCTCTGCGCTGGATTCTTTCAAGCAGTTCCCTGTCCTTCTTGAACTGACGGGCCCAGAACTGGACACAATATTCCAGATGCGGTCTCACCAGGGCAGAGTAGAGGGGAAGGAGGACCTCTCTCGACCTACTCACCACTGCCCTTCTGATACACCCCAGGATGCCATTGGCCTTGTTTTGGTATTGTTTAATGATTCCTGAGCAAGTAGGTGTACTGTACTGTTATTGTTCCTTTGTAGGACTAATTTGCTTTATTGCTCTTGCATTTTTCCCTGTTTCTCAAAGGATTCTGTACTGTATATATGTGGTAGATCTCTTGCTTCATGTATTTAACTGAAATATCTGTCTGGATTTAAGATTAAAAGAAATGGGCAGTCTGAATGATCTTTGCATTATATCAACAGCAGTCTATATATATCAAGAACTTGGGCTGAGATTTTTTTTTAAGCAGTTGCACACACAGACAGAAAACTCTTGCAAACAGAGTTGTCATACCTGTCTAAAACCAATGACTTCTGTTTCCGTGGTGTGAAGTCTTGCTTTTCCCTGTGGGAGGAGCTGTGCTATGAGCCTTACAAATCAGATTATCACACTTTGAGGATGCACTCACTGTTTCTGCTACTTCAGGTCACTTCCAAGATAATATGTAGATGTCAATTGGATGAGGTGGGCTGGTTTCCTTTGGTCTTTTACATTGCATGTAAGAATCAACTCTAAAATATCACCAATCTGTGAATTTGACTGGTTTTCTGAAAGTCAGAAAACCTCATTAGTCATAAACTGAAACAAATTATTTACCTGCCTGTTATATAAGAAGAAAGCTTGCAGTTTTTTAACGGATCTCTATCTGCTTTTATGGAAGCGTAACAGATGCATTATGCATGATGCTCCTCCTTATTCGGATGCAGCACTTGACTCAGTCTTCTGTTCACACATTGATCTTCCAGGCCCCTATTCTCTCAGCCCTTGTTTTCATTGCATTTAGCATAACTTCGTTTGGTGTCAAAACTCTGCTTTAATGAAAGTGACAAGGTAGATTTTTTTTTCTGTGTGAGCATTCCTTTTATTGGGTGCCTGAAATGATTTGACTGTGGTGGGGGAAGAGCCAGGGTTTGATTTGGCCTTGTTTTGTTCAGAAGAGTGGTGAAGTCTTCCCTGGTTCTTCCTTCACTCTACGGTTGCCTCACTGGTCTAGACAGTTGTTACAGACATTAATAAACCCTGACCTGAACTTTAATTAGAGCGTGGAGGAGACAAAAGTTACAGGGAATGCTTTCAGTGGCAAGCTGCAGTATTATTAATGGAAGTACTAAAGGGTAGAACAGGCTCTTTTCAACTTAAGTGTTGAACAGACCGCAACTGCTGTTTCTCACATACCTAACTTTTCTTTCAGTGAAATCTGGGCAGGTGAAACACAGGAGAATTTAACGACTCCAGTTCAGGAGCTGAAACATAACCTTATATTTATTTGCTGCTCTGTGTTTGCTGCAAGTGTGTGTGTTGAGGGGGGGTGGTAGTGGAGGTGGTATTTTTGTCTTAAGATCACCTGGATGAAAATGTTAGGGTAAGGACTATGTGGGCTTATCCATTGGTTGTGGCTAGGACAGTGGGGTCCCCAGCCTGAAAGTTGCTATTAAATGCTGGTAGTAGGTACTTGAATTATTATTCAGTTGCAGTCTATGTATTTTAAATTATAAAAAATGGTAGCTTTTTAGGTTTTTTTTCTGTTTTATGGTTTTTGGGTTTTTTTGGCAAAGTCCATGTTGTGTAAAGAATTTCCTTTAATTTGTATTTTTTCCACTTGTACTTAAAAATGGGGAATTGTAATAAGGCACTGCAGGATCTGGGTTAGAGTGTAATAATTTATGTATATGTAAAGCGTAGTCATTAGTATGGAGCCTAGCAACACAGAGGGCATGACTTATTACACAATATTGTGTTTGCTTATTGCCTAAGTGGAAGACAAAGCAGTTCTAACTGATTACGTGTTATAGGGCTCACTTGCAATAGTCAATTTCCCCGCTGTTCCTTTCGTGTTTTGCAGGAAAATACCGTGATAGTGTTATGAATCAATTACTAAGTAGTCATTAGGAGGAAATGCATATTGAATATATTAATCACTTCCATAATGAATTATACAACTGCACAATAAAAGCACGCGTGTGTTATTTGCAAATAGCTTATCACGAGTCTAAGTTTTTTTCTGTATTACTCAATTAAATCCATAAATAGGAGAGCCAAGGCACTGAGGAAACACCCTATAGGAGCTCTGGCACAACAAAACCATGGAGGTGAAAAAATCCCAGCAGCCTGGGAAGCAGAAGCTGCAGTCTGAAGCAGGGTGATGCCACTGTGCTCGAGATGCTCAGATCTATGCATGGTCACCTAAGGGGATCAGGGGCTAACTGGGGTGGGCTGGGCCCTGGGGGGAGGGGCATCAGGGGAGCTGGCAGCCTTGTGGGGCAGCCCCCCTGAGGCTGAGGGGTGCTTCACCACAGGGATGGGCATGAACAAGTCTGCACTGAGGTGTGGCACTGCAGTGCAGTTGGTGTTTGTGCTGAGCTGTGCCCATTTAATGGACTGTGGGTTCAAACTTTGCCTGTGCTAGCTTTCTATCTTACTAAAGTAGATTGTGCCAGTGAAATTAGAATTTCTTGGTTTTTTTTTAAACCTGCCCAGTCACTTTTTTTCATCTTCTGAAACAGCATCACTGAGACCCGTGAAAACACTTTTGAAAGAACATATATCTGAACTTCAATATATGTTAGTTTTCTACTTTTCCATTGTCCAGTATGTTCAAAAAAAGACCACCTGCTTGTATTTGGTTTTCATATTTGTCAATGACTATTTTGAGAAACAAACTGAGAAATACAGATAAACCTATTCTCTTTAAGAATGCTATGCTTTTAAAGAAGTATGCATTTAATCAAGGTATGTAATATATCGACCATTATGGAGATGAGGAGATAACACTCATAGCATCCTCATTTAAAAATATGCAAAAGAAATGAAAGCATATAAATCGTACTTTGCAAAAAGTTATCCAATTGGCATAAAATGTGGGAAAGTAATTGCTTGGGAAATGTCATACAGTATGGCACTAATGTGCCTTTATATTTTTCTGTATGTAGTTTCAAAATTTCCCAGCCCGATGTCCATGACACTTCAAAGTTCTTGAATAAATTCCTTTAATATTTAAAATCAGTAATACATGCTTATCGCCATTTTTGTACTCTCCTTATTCTTCCCTCTCAGAATAAGGGGAAAATGAACAGTTTTTCTGTTGTCTCTGACAGTAAGCCTGATAATAATTTGTACAAATTACATGGAAGCATAAAATGTGTCTTACAAAGTGCATGATTGAATGCACATCTCATTTCGGAGTAGGTAGGCATGTATCAGGCTGTGGATACCTCGCTAAATCTGGTAAGAAAATTTAAACCTTCTATTCAGTAATGGAAATGAAGCTTTGAAAAACTAGAAAGCATGTGCAAAATTTTTAAAGAAAAAAAAAAGGCAGCCTGGAAAACGTAGTATTTACTATGTACCTCTAAATATCTCCTTGGGAAGTACGTAATATTATACCTTAATGTTTCTTGGTCATGCTGGGTTACATCCATTAGAGAGCTTCCCAGAGCAGACACCCATTTATTTATTCTAAACTAGGCCAGAGTGTGCATGCACCAGTGGAGCAGCTGTGGTGGCACGTACCAGCTGCTGCTGTGCCTCACTGTCTTCATGACAGAGCCCAGACCAAAGTTCAGGCTAACCCTGGTGGTGGTGTCTTTGAGTCTTGTGGTGCCACATGGGTGCAATATAATAGGGTGGGACTTCTCTGGGTTCTTCCAAATCTCTAGAAATAAATGCTTTGAGAGAGCCCAGCATCTTCAGTGGGCCCCCAGGAGCTTTGCAGGTGGTGGTAGCATCAGCCAGGAGGAGCACCAGCAGGAAGAGCAGGCTGTCAATGTCTGTGGGGGCACCCAAGGCCAGGCTGCGCTTCTCTGAAGGGGACAGCTTGAGTAGATGGAAGCTAGGTGGACCAAAGCACTTGAGGACAAATAAAAAGTTTATGGCCTGATGTAATGTCCTTTCTATATGTGTAAATGAGTTTTGGATTTGTAGCAGGCATGTTAGGCTGCTGAGATCAATGGGACAAAGGACTCAAATGATGCTTAATTTAAGTATAAACCTTTTTAATGGAATGTAATATTTGTGTGCAGAACAGAGTAGTTCACCATCATTGAGGCCCTTCTGTTAAATGTGCATTTTGTATAAAGTGTATTTAAAAAATAAAAATGTTTAAAATAGGGTAGTGAATGGTTAATGATACCTTTTACCACAATATTATGAACTGTGGAGAAACAAACTTCCAAGTGTCTATGGATGTATGAAAAAATTTCATTCATATATAAGGACTGATGTGACATTTCTTTAAGTGTGGGACTTTAGAAGCTCCATTGAAATGAAATGGCTTATGTAGGGTGCCATAAACATGAAACTGCTCTACGTGACACCTCTAAACTTTCAGCAGTTGAAGAACTGTGACAATAGAGGAACACAGGATATCTGCTGACTAGAGCCTCATGTGCAGAACATCACATTTAAGAGACTGACTGCTACAACTGTCCACCACTGCACCATTTTCAGTAGTTTCTCATGTGTATCATTTCTGTTTTTTCACAGCAGTTAATGCTTTTCCAGGAGACCTGTCCTTGAAATACAGATGGCTTATGAATGCTGCTAGGCAGTGGGAATATGAGATGAGAGGGCTTCCTAGCTCTTAAAGTCTGGTCCCTCCTATGCCTGATAATTGCTTGCTATCATACTAAAATGCTTAATGTGGGAGGATTCATAAAACTTATTTTCAACGCTCTGCTTTGCCCGTGAGCACGTGTACATCAGGGCCACAGGCCATATGCAAATGCCCCCAAATAGATTTCTGCTCAGAAAATGGTATTTTCTGCTACTTCAGGAAGGTTGAAAAGCCCTTCTGAAAGCCAGACTATACATGAAGCAGGGAGAAAAAAGTCTCAGTACTCAGAAATACAGTACCTAAAAGTACAGATCCTATAACTGTTAATACAGTAGCACAAATAACCACCATGCTATCACCTTTGAAAGCTGCATAAATGCAGCAGCATTTTTGGTATCAGTGGCTTTATCATTATTTTCAGTTTTTGATAGATGAAGCATAATGGGACTTCCTTACTAAACACCAAATGGATAATAGGACACAAAAAACATGTCTATACTTTCTTTTGTTTTAATCCAAATAGTCAGGCATTATTCAAGGTGAATATGTATTAATCTAGAAAACAGAAAGCACAGCTAATATGGGTTCCTTTTCTCTCACAAGGGAGGGAGTAACCTTTTAACATGTTTAACTGTTGCTACTTTATAAACAACATGACCTGTATATCCCATTAATATGGTTTTATTTTAAAAAGTCACTAATGAACCACTGTGAATAAATGAGGGAGAACAGACCATGTTTTCAGAGCTGCTTAAAAAAAAAGCAACTCCAAAACCTCATGTCTAACAAAGCGGAGCTGCAAGGGGTCCTTGCTAGAGTCATTCATGTAGATTGCCAGGAAAAGAGGTCCCTGTTCTGAAGTGTAGTTGTAGGAAAGGATGGTCTTTTCAGCTGTGATGAATTCAGCAGACAATACAAATGCTCAAAATCTCAGGGCGTGGAAAAATCAGACTGAATATTATTTCCAGACATAATTAAATGTTGGTTCAAGCGTTCTATATATATAAAAAAAATCAAAAACTAAACAAAAAAAAACCACCAAACCCTAAAAAATATTCTGATATACTATTGGTGATTTGTTTTAATATTCTATTTTGCTTGTTAATGAGGCTTTTCAAATGCTTCTTTATATTATTGAAATGGCAATTATGTATGTAATTGAGTTGTTGCTTTCTAATGTTTGGGGATTTGAGAAAGAAACGGAATTGATACTTTTAGAGATGTTACTGCTGAAACAGGCTGGTGTGAATCTGAATTCTGTCCTCAAACCATATCTTAAGAAAGCCAAGAAAAATTAATTTAGCGTGCTTATGAAAATACAAGATTATGTAGGAGTACAGGTACCAGATTTGAAGTATAAGCAAATGCCTAGTGTAAAATTGACTGCAAAGGAGTGAGTCATTGAAGTTGTGTATAAAACTTGTTAACTTGGATAGAAGTAAAAAGAGTAAAGGTGTATCATACAATGATGGGAGTGCTGAAAGGATAACCTGATATGAAAGGTGTATTGCAGACAAATATGCTGATGCTTAGTATACATACCGCATATATTGCTGCCAAATACTTACAGCACTTTTGGGCAACCATCAAGGAAAGTCTTGAAGTGGATGTGAGACAAGCTAAGATGTGTAGGATATTTGATGTGGTAACATTAAAGTCTGAAACATGCAAGCTGCTGGATGCCCCAGTTGTCTAAAAGTTGTATACTTGTAAGCTACTGTATTACAAATTCTAGGAAGTGAACCATGTATCTTACTATCTAATAATGTCCCATTTTTATTGAATAGTAAATGTATTATGATAATGGGAGGAGATCGTTGGTTAAATCTTCCTGAAAAGGTACAGTGGCAATAGTAGGTTTGAGACAGGAGCTGGGCTGAAACCATAACTCTAGGCAGGGCTGTGCAGGCTACAATCAAAGCTGACAGCTTTTCCTTTTTGGTAAAAACACAGATAATAGAAAAATTTCTCCAGTATATTTATTAAAATTTGGCGCATAAAATGAGGGATTCCCTGTCTTGGAAAATTAGACTCTCCAGTATGTTCTAACACTTTCCTACTTTTCCACATATTTTTCCTGCTAGTGCTCGCGGGTTGCAGACAGTTTGTGATAGCCCTGTGGTGGTTCCCTGGTATGTGCCACACTCAGAATTTGGTGAGAACAGCACCTCTGTGCCAGCTCCTGGGGAGAGGTTGTCCCTCTGCCTTTGAACAAGGGCGGGGTGTGCCTTATCCATTATTTAGAGAATGAATTCTTAAAGCTTCCTTCAGAAGGAGGCCATGTGCTTTTTTGAGGGAAGGATCGAAAAGGATGTACTCTTGTTTTAAGCCACAGAAAGACTGAAACTCCAATGGAAATGGGATCTTGATGGATTTAAAAGAAAAAAAAAAGGCTATTTTAAAGTAGTAAAATAATATAATTTAATTTATGAATGCATGCTTGCGTGTTTCAGAGTGGTATCCTATTTCACCAAAAATGAAGATAGCTCTCAGATCTGGGAACTTCAGTAAAAAGTAAAACCACTGACAAAAACCCTTTGAGCTCAACTATTTTATGGGATAAAAGTCTTAATTTGTGTCTTTTTGTAAGCTATGATATTAGAACAATACACTGGTATACAGCTGTGGAAATAACATCAAGTAATTTTTTTTCTCTGTTTGAACTGTCTGGTCAATATTTATCTGTCCAAGAAACAAAGTGAAGGGTCTCTGAGTTGCCTGGATTTGCTTAGGGCGAGGAAAGTATGATAATTATGAAGCCACTTTGAGATGGTGAGGGTGATATCTTGACTCGGCTGGAGTTGATGGCAAAAGTTTGATCAAATGGGCCTGAACCTGATGATTCTTTCTCTTTTCTTATGCAATATGTCCATCACTGAACTAAGTACAGACCAGAAGAGAACAGAAACTATGTGCATATGCAGAAACCAGAGAGGCAACTGGGCAGTAGCAGGAAACTTGTAAAGAACTCTTAGGGATGATTATGGTAACAAACGTCTAAACCTAGTTTTCAGGATTTGCTTCAAGTTTTGTTGTGTTGCTGAAGCCTTAAAAGCAGTGGTGAATATTTGTCTAGAACAAGGAGTTAACGAGTAATTATTTCATGTTAATTCCACAAACAAAATGTTACATCTAATTAATTCTTTCTGTGCCTGATGTTTTTAGTTCTGACTGATTTAGATACAGATCAAATTGCTATTTGATTGTATCTGTTCTCTTTTTTTCCTACAGATGCACACTAAATGAGATTAACAAAAACAACAGGAGGGCAAGGGAAACACAATAGCATGGAATTTTGATGGTTCTAGCTCTCCTTTTTCAAGGATTTTTTTGATGTTTTTTGACCGCAATGGAGTTTTTGCGCAGCAAATAACTGATAAATGTTATGTGGATGATAGTTATTAATACTTAAGATCAGCTATGAGGAATATTACCTGCTGAAATATCTCTTTGGATACAGTACAGGAAGTTCACAATTTATGTAAGAGTACATGATCTGTGTTTAAAATTTGTGCATACATGTGTGTATATGTACTTAAAAGTACTATGGAGGCTAGTTATTTTTGACATCTTGATTTTACAGTCAATATAATTTTCTTCTCAGAATAATAAAGGAAAAGATGAAAAAAAAGAGAAAGATTTAATAGACTTTCACCTTAGCTGTCATTTCAGAAAGTCCTTATGTAGTGTGTACAAAAAAAAAAAAGTTAAAGCAAAATACAGTGCAAAAAGGAGTTGTGTCATGAGTGGTAAGTGGAGTCAGAGTATACAGTGAAGAAGGAAAAAAAATGTCTCTGATATGCCTCGGTTCACATTAATAATTGATGGAGACTGCATAATTTGATTTTGTTAACTCTTCTTTTTTGACTTTGATGTATAATTCATGGTTTAAAAAATACAAAACGCCCAAGAAAACTTGTTTTCTGGAGGATATTGCAATACTTCTTGAATGGTTTGTTTGGAGATTAGATTTATTGTTCTGATTAGAGGTATGAACAGCTGCCTAATTTAGAACTCAAGTATAAAGAAAATGAATGGAATAATCAGAAAAATCTGAAGTGTCCTCTTTCCTTTTTACACTCCCCTTTTCAAAACTGGAATAAAAATTAAGGAAAACATCTATGCTGTAAAATGACCTGTAACTGCTGTATCATGTTAAATCACTTGATTTAATTTGTTTCCATTTAAGTCATGATACAAGAGTCTGTTGTGGATCAGAAAAACTTGATAGAACCTGGCATGAGATCATTGTGATATTTGAGAGGTAGATATAACTATGCTTATATCTAACCATGTTTTGTTTTGTTTTGCTGTAGGTATAAGATTTTTCTTCTCCTTATGATGCACTTGGCTCTGTGAAAAGAAAGTCCTAAATGCTTCAATAAACCTGTTTTTTCTTTTCTACAAACTGATGAAAAACAGATACAGTCCCAAATCAGTCGTTGTAATGTTCTGGCTGTCAAAGAACAGACAGAAAAAGTGATCAGGTCACTTTAATGCTTTTTTCAGACAGTGTACCTTCATTTAGTGCATTTTC